>NW_001889891.1:651604-671682 GCF_000143565.1 Laccaria bicolor S238N-H82
ATGAAATATCCTAATGAAAATCTATGAAATGGTAATGAAAGTGCCAAGGAGCCTAATGAAATATCCTAATGAAAATTCTATGAAATGGTAATGAAAACGCGAAGCAGCCTAATGAAATATCCTAATGAAAATTCTAAGAAATGATAATGAAAAAGCGCAGGAGCCTAATGAAATATCCTAATGAGAATTCTAAGAAATGATAATGAAAAAGCGCAGGAGCCTAATGAAATATCCTAATGAAAATTCTAAGAAATGGTAATGAAAGTGCCAAGGAGCCTAATCAAATATCCTAATGAAAATTCTATGAAATGGTAATGAAAAAGCGAAGCAGCCTAATGAAATATCCTAATGAAAAGTCTCAGAAATGATAATGAAAGGGCCAAAGAGCCTAATGAAATATCCCCATGATATCTCATTATCCTTGCCTAGTGACAAATTGAATGAAATAGGTGGGCAATCCTAATGAGATGCCTTTCATAAAACCTGTGGCATTATACACAATGGCTCTTGGACAGTTGTCATAGATTAATCATAAATAGTGGTAGCCACTAGTGACTGAACGTGCGCGACTTGTCGCGCTCAAGTTCCCTGCCTTCATGTCTGAAACGCGGGCTAACTACTTGCATCAGGATTGGGAGGATCAGATCAGGAATAAGATCCTTACCTCTACTCTCACGTCGTCAAAGACTTCCTTCTGGAATTGGTCCCAACAACTCCTCAAGTTGAACTGCCTCCTTCGGGGAACCACCTCATTCTTCGACGACACCACTCTCCATAATCACCTTGAGGTCCACCTAGATGACGAGCTACGTGCGCGTCTCAAAAACAGTGAGGCGCGCAAGGAGAAGGCACTCAAACCGTGGATCAACTCTGTCCACATCATCGACGAGGCTCGAGCAGTCGAAAACAAAAGAGCTCATGAACTCATTGAAGAGACTATCGACTCCCAGGCGAAACATCAGAACACGAAGACTGATGTCTTGCGTGGTTCGTCCCATCGGGCAAACACATCCCAATCAAACTCGACGTCTGCCAACTCTTCCAGCTCTTCATTCGTCAAGCTTCCCCCTCTCACCGATGATGAACGAGCACTCCTGAATGAACACGATGGCTGCACCAAATGTTGTCGTTTCTACTGTGATCATTGTTCTCAATCATGCCCTGATGGTTTCCCCTCTGGCAAGAACTACAAAACACTTACCGTCGCATTCACGCTAGCTGCCAAGAAGGCTAAGGCGGTAGCTAAGCATACCGCCAAACCAGTTGCCGCCACCGCCGCCTCGATCGAGGAGGTCGACTCTGACGATGACCTGTCTGCCACAGCGGCAGTTCTCCCAAACTCGCCCGGCGATTACGCGTCGGACTCTGATGAGGACTGGGATGTGTCGCACCGTGATGTGAGTAACACGTCTATCCGAAGCAAACATTTAATCTGGAATTGTCAAATCAACAGTCTGACGAATGACTTTGCAGTGAAAACGCGCGCTCTCATTGACAACGGTGCACACCTCGTGCTCATCCGCCCTGAACTCGTCGAACGCCTGGGACTGAAGCAGTATAAATTGAACAAACCGGAATTAGTCGACGTCGCCTTTAGCAATGGAAAGAAGAAGAAAACCGAACTGTATTTTTATGTTAAACTCGCACTCTCATCATTGGACTCTGCATGGACTTCTCGTGTCGTAAAAGCTCTTGTTACACCTGGACTCTGTTTGCCGATTATTCTGGGCCTCCCTTGGCTCGAACGGAATTTTATTGTTACGGATCACGCTGCACGGACATGTATAGATAAAAGGAATTCATATGACTTGTTGAACCCCCCTGACATTGTACCGCCGCCACCTCCCAAACCTCGTCTGCATGAACAAATAAAGATAACAAAGGCAGATAAGAAATTGGCACTTGCGGAACTGATGTTAGTATGCCATGATCGATTAAAGAATAAAAAACTACAACCAGAACACGTCAAAGACTTTGACGTCGCCGGTGCTGTCCGTGATCGTATCAATGTTCTTGTTGCACAGGAACAACTGGCGACACGTGAAACTGCTTTGAAAACAGAATACAAGGAGATTTTTGAACCTATTCCTCACGCCGACGAATTACCTCGAGATATTGTCGCTGAAATTCAAATCAAAAATGCTAAAAAGACTATTAAATCACGCTCGTATCCATCACCGCGGAAATACAAACAGGCCTGGCAGATTTTAATTCAACAACATTTGGACGCAGGCCACATTAGGCCTTCTTCTTCTCCGTGTGCTTTGCCCGCATTTATTGTGCTGAAGGCAAACCCCAACATATTGCCGCATTGGGTAAATGATTACCGGCAGCTTAATGAAAACACTGTCACAGATAGTCACCCCTTACCCCGCATTGATGATATCCTAAATGATTGTGCAAAAGGACAGATCTGGGGTACAATTGATATGACAAACAGTTTTTTCCAGACGAGGATGCATCCGGATCATGTACATTTAACAGCGGTAAACACTCCCTTGGGCCTCTACGAATGGCTGGTAATTCCAATGGGTTTGAAAAATGCCCCTGCCATCCACCAACGTCGAGTGCCTGCGGCGCTAAGGACGCTGATTGGGAAAATTTGTCATATATATTTGGATGACATCGTAATATGGTCAAACTCTCTAGAAGAACATGAATGTAATGTCTGGACTGTGCTGGAAGCACTGCGTGCAGCACGCTTGTATGTAAACCCTGATAAAACACATTTGTTTTGCACTGAGATTGATTTCCTGGGGCACCACATAAGTGTACATGGTATCGAAGCTGATAACAAAAAAGTTGTTTTAGATGCTGTCAGATCGGGTTATGCAGATGACGTGTGGTGTAAAACACTACCTGCTGCTGCTGTCAGTTGGCCCGAGTTGGTTTTCCGTGATGGCTTATGGTATGTTGGAGAGAGATTGATCATACCAAGGTCAAACAACCTCCGTGAAACCCTGTTCATGCTCGCACACGACTTGATTGGCCATTTTGGATGTTACAAAACGTACGGTTCTCTTAGGAATGCATACTATTGGCCTAACATGCGTCGTGATCTCGAGCAAGGCTATGTGCCTTCTTGTCCCGATTGCCAGCGCAACAAATCATTGACAATTAAACCTTATGGCCCTCTTCACCCATTACCAATCCCTGATCAACAGGGTGACTCTGTAGCGATTGACTTTATTGGTCTGCTTCCAGAAGACAACGGGAAAAACTCTATTATCACCTTCACTGATCGTCTGGGCAGTGATATACAGTTAGTACCGTCTCGGACCGATATTACTGCTGAAGATCTGGCATATCTATTTTTTGATCGTTGGTATTGCGAAAATGGCTTGCCATCTGAAATCATTTCCGACTGAGACAAACTCTTCGTCTCGAGATTTTGGAAAGCCTTGCACAAATTGACGGGCGTGAAACTGAAACTGTCAACTGCATATTAATTCACAGAGGTTGTTTGACATTGGTATGATCTCTCTCCACATACCATAAGCCATTGCGGAAAACCAACTCAGGCCAACTGACGGCAGCAGCAGGTAGTGTTTTACACCATGCATCATCTGCATAACCCAATCTGACAGCATCTAAAAAGGATTTATCTGCAGTTATCTCCAAGGTGGCGCCGATTGCCGGAAGTATAGGTTCACGTGACGCCAAGCAAGTCGCGGATTCCCATGGACCACACAAGCGCGGGAAGGTTACACTTGCAATTGTTGCCTCGCCTTCATCATCGTCACAGAAGTTGTAGGGATGCTGCACAGTATTTTCAGAATCAGTCAGAGATTGTGGAGAAGGTAAGCGGGAAAGGGCATCTGCAACTGTATTGTCCTCTCCCTTGATGTAGATGACCTTAGCGTCGAACTGGGACATAAATTCCATCCAGCGCACTTGTCGTCGTGACAGGTCTTTCTGAACGTTAAAATTTTCCAATGTTTTATGATCTGTGTAGATGAAGAAAGGCGACCCTAACAAGTCAATGCACCATTTTTTGAGTGCACGTATTATTGCAAGCAACTCCTTTTCGTGTACCGGATAATTCAGTTCAGCGTTTTTGAATGTCATTGAGTCAAATGCTACTGGCCGCGCATTTTCCCAAGACGGTCTGAAGGATAGCACTGCGCCGGAACACTTGTCACTTGCGTCTGTTGTTACAAATATTTTGTACTCTGGCATTTTGGAAAAGTCAATTGTTGTCAGACAATCCCGGCTCGTTACAATTTGCTTTATTGCGTCGAAAGCTTTTTGATGTCTAGGCGCCCAACGTGGAAAGTTCCATTCGGAATGTTTCGTCATCAGTTCGGAGAGTACGCCAGTATGATCAGCAAGCGATGGCAAAAATGCAGTGATGTAATGGACAAGGCCCAGAAAACCTCTAACTTCTGTAGCTGATTTTGGTACAGGCCAGTTGAGGACCTTTTCAACTTTTTTGTTATCAGCTTCGATACCGCGTACACTTATGTGGTGCCCCAGGAAATCAATCTCGGTGCAAAACAAATGTGTTTTATCAGGGTTTACATACAAGCGTGCTGCACGCAGTGCTTCCAGCACAGTCCAGACATTACATTCATGTTCTTCTAGAGAGTTTGACCATATTACGATGTCATCCAAATATATATGACAAATTTTCCCAATCAGCATCCTTAGCGCCGCAGTCACTCGACGTTGGTGGATGGCAGGGGCATCTGCTCACAAGACGAACCAACAGAAATAAACCACGTCTATGATTCTGGAGGTTCTAGAGGGAAAGTATGGGTACAGGAGAGTAAGATGTGTATGGGAAGATGGTGGTAAGAGTCCAAGCGCGGAAGCGCACAGGAAGAAGTAGAAATACGAAAGAGAAGCAACAAGTCCAAACTAATGTAAGCAGTCCCTAGAATGCACAAAGGACCACCTAAGCCAAAAGGCAGAATAACTGAGAAGTTATATTCTCAGCCAGTGCATCCTATATATGATACAGTATGGGAACTGTAGTAATCATGCCATGATTACACCCTCCCTATCTCTGGAACTTTGCCCCCTCGTACAGACCTGGTCCCAATCCCATAGTCCTGGAGTTCCTCATGGGGTTTCCAAAGTGGGAGTGCTCATATAGGCCACCCCAAGGGTCTACCCCCTTGCAACTAACAGTATTCATTCCCACGGTCCCACAACCAGCTTTGCCATGGGCCAGGATTGAACCTGCAGCCGAAACTTCTCACATTACGATGGCCCTTACACAATCACTGATGTCGACGAGGAACACTCAACAGTTACCCTTGATCTTCCTAATTCGACGAATATTTTCCCTACATTCCACATGTCACAAGTGATTCCGTACATCGAATCAGATACAGAACAATTCCCATCCCGTCATTTTGAAGAACCGGCTCCTATAATCACTGAGGATGGGAATGAAGAACAATATATCGACAGAATATTGGATGCACGCCATCGCGGACGAGGTTATCAATACCTAGTCTGCTGGCGCGGCTTCGGTAAAGAACATGATGAATGGCTACCTGGTTCTGAACTAGAAGATTGTGAAGCTCTCGACATATGGCTGGCCTCGCGGAATGGATCTTCTTGATTTTTTAAGTAGATTTCTTTCCACCTTGCCAGCTGGTAGCTTTTTCCCATTGGGTTTTGATGCACCCGGTGCTTGGATTTACTTATATTATTACTAACATTTTTCTTTTTTTCCTCTCTTTTTCTTTTTAAAGCAGGGGAGGGTGTAATCCTGGTCCCGGATTACTCTTATTTGGACCTGTTACCATTGTTTGGACTTGTTGCTTCTCTTTCGTATTTCTACTTCTTCCTGTGCGCTTCCGCGCTTGGACTCTTACCACCATCTTCCCATATGCATCTTACTCTCCTGTACCCATACTTTCCCTCTAGAACCTCCAGAATCATAGACGTGGTTTATTTCTGTTGGTTCGTCTTGTGAGCAGTGTTATCTACCCCTCTGGGTAGATTTCCACTAAAACTGCAAAGGAGAATGAGGGGATTCTATTTCTGGGTGTTCAATTACTCAAGGACGTGTCTTAACTAACAAATATCAGAGAACAACAACCCCCGCAAGATATGAAACCTTTAGGAATTCATTATAGTCAATTTTGGATCGAAACTTCGATGCGACGAAGGCTTTTGACGGTCAATCTGAGCTTCAGGAACCTACCATAGTATTTTTGTATCTCCTCCCCCAATTTTCATTCTCCTACTTTATAAATTTGTATATATCTTTAGAGCACTAATTCTAATAGTTCTATGGTCGTCGATTTTCCCTAACTTTATGCACAGAATTGTTATGGCCTTTTCTTCGACTTTTCTCATTTCTGTTTGCCAAAAAAGGAGCGTTATGTCACGTCACAGAGGGTTGTGTATGGTTGTCGTCTACCTTAGTCAACTTGAAATTATTACCATTACCATGACAAGGCCTGAGGCCTGAGGTGTCATCTCTTCTTCCACCATCACCTCACCTTCCTTAGTTCTTGTTTGCTGCAAGCCGAGGTTACCTACAGCTGATTGGAGTTTGATTGTTTTTCAGCTCGAGGAGCCTCGAGCCACCCTGGTGAGCCACCTCGACCAGCCTCGACCTTGGCTTGCGGCAACACTAGACTTTTCACTGTCAGGAGACCGGTTATTTGGTCTAGTTGATCGCCCTGATTGTGATTGTCATTCGTCATACATGATACCACGCTCTAAGTATTCCCAATCTACTCTACAACGTACATGGAGAAAGAGCTCGACACCAAAGTAAAGGTGCGTTCTCTTGGACTTTTACACAAGGAAGGAAGGAACTCAACATTACACACTCCTCAACCCAGAAATTCTACGAAGATGCAGCGGAAAGGGGGAAGATGTCGTATTTCGCGTGTTTCCTAGCAAGGTACTACACGGCCCATCACCTCTAGCATCTCACTAACAATTCGCAAACGGATAACCAGATATTGTACGTACCACCCCAAATCCAACACTCACAACTTGAAAAGGCGACACGCCTTACAGCGAACTTCAAGAAATAATTCAATCAATGGACGCCGATCCCTCTTCCCCATTCTCCCTATCAAATCTGACGGGAAATACAGATACGACGGTGTATTTAACCCCTTCGGGTATGCACACATCCCCCTTACAACCCAATGCTCTGAGGCATTGAATATTTGAAAAAGAGGAGGACACTGTGCACGTCAACGACACGAAATATGCGAAACACCCTGGCCTCGTCTACGATAACCCCAGAATTCAGAAGATACATGAGGTGATATCGAAGCAGGTCGAGGAAATGATGCTTCTTTCCGTGCGTGGTTTTTTGTTTACTTTCATTTCTGACTCAATGATTGATCCCATTTGAACTTGAACGTTTAGGAACAAGTGGAAGTGTGGATCATATTAACGATACCCCAGTACGTCCTTCGCCCCCCCTTTTTTTTGAGGGAGATGTCAGATCTTTCACTTTAGGATTGAAGAGTTTGTCGTCTGCATTTCTTTGATTTTTCTAATTCAAATAAACACGCTGTCTTCCCCAGTGGCGACAACTTTGGTATGTCCCCGCCGGCTTCCAATTTGTTCCTCCCAATCTCAAGTCTATAACAATACAGGTGTCCAAGTCCAAGAAAGTACGTATACCTTCCTCCCATCTCACAATTCCTCACAACTCATCCCCTCTCCCAGAGGTCCTCGACCAGATCCTTATCGCCGACAAATCAGCCACAATATTCCGCAGCGCAGCACTCGATCACCACCTCGACCACGCGAGGATCTGCTCAAAGTTGTGTAAATACCCGAATGTTAAAGATTATGCCGTTCGTCAAGTTCTCTTGCCCTTAAAATGATGCGTTTGAAAAAGAAAAAAAAATCGCACTGCGCAGCGTGCTCTAGAAGAACACGATAAACGCCAAATATACATTGCGAGGGAACGGTTGAGGGAGATTCGGAATGAATATGCGATTTTGGTTGATGTGATTCAGAAGAACATTTCAAAGGCGAGTTTGATCAATTGACCGAAGTGATGCTTACTTGTTTTTCTTACCTGATTTGGCTGATAGATTCGCGTGCCAAAGGCGAACCATGGGGGTGATTATTCATCATGAGCGGGTACATTTGGGTGGTATTATGCGCGAAGGCGGCCGGAATGTAAATTACAAGGATGGATGGAAACATGCTACAAATGCTATGCTGGATGCGACGAGGGAAGTACAAATGTAAAATAAAGTTATGTAAAGCGAACAATGTCAATGTCCCATTCGTACAGTGTCACACAGGCGGAGCAAGTCGACGTTCTCTAGTGCCTCCAAATCAGAAAAAAAACAGCAGCACTCAAAAAACAAACATGACGAAGCGCTCACCCATTCACATTCCCCAAAAGTTCCTCAAACCGTGCTCTAAAGTCCTCCAATGCTGAATCAAACTTGTCCCCATACACATGCCCATTGTCCATCTTGAACGCCTCGCATTCGCAGATGAACTGTTCCAGGTCTTTCAATCGCGCAATGGACAGTTCGGGTTCGTTGGAACCCCGGGCTCGAGCAAGGTACGAAGCGACGATGGTCGATAGTCCGCCTATGTATGTAAAATAAATCAGAACGCATATATGCATGTTAAAACGTACCCAAGACCATAGTCGCAATCGCCGTCTATATAAGTGCATATATGCGCTCCAAATCAGTTCAACGACCATTTCGATGACGACAGGAAGGAAGGAAAGAAGGAAAGGAAGAGCACCTGCCGCCCACTCGTCACAGCCGCCAACCCCGTCGTCAAAGACCCCAAAAGGACTTGAAGCCCAATCGCCGCGTTGAGTGCGTACCCCGCCATCTTCGCATTGAGCGCACACCTGTCTCGCTCTGAAATGGCTGTTATGAGTGTAGGATCCAGTTGTTCCCCGATGGCTTTTTGTCGAAAGGTCTGTTATGAAACCGGGATAAGTAAAGAGGAAATTAGAGGACACGGTTGTGAGAGTGTGAACCTTTTCGTCCACGGGGACTATCCAGTCAATGCCTGACCGAGGCTGACGTGTCGAAGCTCCGCGCGGCCCATCAAGCGTCACGGATCGCTGTGGCTCGATGTCGGCGGGGAGGGAGGGGCCGGTAAATGGGCGTGGATGTGCTTCTTCCTCGTCATCTGCGATGTCTTTTTCTTCGACCGTAGAGGAGGACGTTGCTGGGGGGACATTTGACAAAGCAAGAATAGGTAAAACTGGGGGTGGGTTCTCTCCTTGTGTAGAATTAGCGGGCTGCTGTGGGTGACGAGCCATAAATGTGGAAGTTGATGATATGGGGTGTTCTTGGTTTGTTGAAGGCACTGGCTGGTCTCTCGATACTGATGATGTCATCGGTGCAGCCGCGGTGGGACGTTCGCGGTTGGGCCCGTCGCCAGTGGTCGTATGCTCTTCGTTGGCTGAGGGGCGATCCGTTATGGGCAAGGTACCAAGACTCGGAGAAAACGACCACGATGCCAGTTCTAGTCCGGAATTCATTTATAAGGCGCGAGAGACAATTCTGAGCAATGGCGGCCTTCCACGCCTGTCATCGATCAGAAGCGCTATTTTCCATCTTCGATATAATTCGTGTTCGTGTTTTGTAGAGTTCGAGCTGAAGAGGTCGTATCACTACTATTACATAGTGACTGTGTCAACCAACAGTACTAGTAAACTAGTAAGGTCTGTCCGGTAACGAGAATCCATTTATTTGATGGCATGTCCGGAGTATGCCGGGGTCTTCCAGCGCAGTATGAATTTCTCGGCGCTCGCTCAATTGTCATTGCCTGTTCCTTGCTCCCTCCCAATGCTGGATTGGCTCCAAAGCAGCTGAAGTGTCCATGTATCTATTTGCTCCCCATAAATACATGTTTATTAAATGTAGTTGGAATGTAGTCAGGTTTCTGTTGCTGTCCAAAATTATTTCTTACAGAAATGTTTCAAGGAAAAATAACAAAGTTTCCTGTTCCTTACCCATCAAGCTATGCCATAGGTTTTTCTATAGGTTCCACAGCAGCCTATGGGTGCCAAACCAACAAGTAGGTAATTTAAATGAAGATTGGTTGTATGTAATTTACATGAATAAAATAAATATGCATGATTTTTGTGAAATAGAAAATGAAAAGAAATACATACTATAGCTGACAGTAGGATACTTACTGTGTTGTACATAAAAACTATAACAATGGACTGTGGGTTGGCGTTGTTGCCCAATTTGGTGTGTGACCGAATTTGTCAGCCATCAAATGATAGACTCGCTACCAGTTCGTTCGGTGGTGATCACACTGTGTTTGTCCCATGTTGTGACTTTGTTGTGGCTTCAAACATCAGGCGGAGAGTGAAAGGCAAGATCACCACCGAAGGACTGGGCGGAACGGAGCCAGATTTGTCGAGGTCCCAACGTGTGACACAACACTTAGTGAAATTTCGCGTTTTGTGCCAAAATTTCGAAATAAGATGGCCACACACCTTCGAAAAAGAATGCTGAAGGCACATAATTTAATGGAATGTACTTGTAAACGTGAATGGCATAGATTTTGAAAACAAAAAGAACTGAGACGATACAATCATACAAAGAATTCGGTACTTGGCGGCGGCGGAGGTGGTGGCGGAGGATTTCTAGGATACGGATAAGGGTATAATAATGGATTTTGTGGTTGACGAGAAGAAGAAGAAGACGGGGTATTAGTGGGATAATAAGAAGGAATAGGATATGAACAGGTGGTGGGTACTGCATTCAAGGTAGTTGATGTAATTGGGCAGAGGAGTCGTGAGTGCCGCATATGATATTGGATAATGGACTCAAAGACATAGTTGTTGGAAGTTGAGCATGATGATATGGAAAGGGAGTCGATGGAGCTGGTAACGTGAGAGGAGAACTTGAGGGTGATGGGCGACGAGAACTTGAGGGTCCGGGCCAGGTGTGGGAGGAATGTTCGAGGTGCGTCGTCGTTTTGGTTGATCTTCGTTCACCCCACTTGCATCTCCATCTCCAAGCTGTGATGCACGCTTTTCACCTCTTGCTGACCGCGGTTTCGACGTATGGACGAGATTGTGGTTGAAGATGAAGAATTTGATGATACAAATGAGTCGGATAGTGACAAGGGTGAACGCGATGTAGGCTGGATGGACGACGAGGAACAGGAGTGATGAGGATGCAGGCAGATGACGGTCGACACAATGAAATTTCACTAAGTCCCGTGTCACAAAATGTGACCTCGACAAGACTCAATCCGTTCGGCCCAGCCATTTCTGAACGTAGCCTGCGGAGTTTGAAAGAAACGGTTGGTCACGAGCCTAATCAAATGAAGATGAAAATGAGATGAAAATGGATTCCCCTAACATGTGTCAAGAGCAGATCAATATGGCTGTGTGGCGAAATGGCATCGCGTCTGACTACAATAATGCGAAATCAGGAGATTGCAGGTTCGACCCCTGTCTCGGTCAATGGAAATCTTCCAATTTCAGTTCACGTTTTGTTTTTTGAATTTGAGTGAAAGTTTAATAAATAGAAATTATTCCCTGCCTGCCGTGTCATTGTTCATTGACATGGTGTACAGCAGCTGGTGCACCTGATACACTCAAGAGAACATGGAAAGTAATTCCGTAGATGTTCTGTAGGGAGAAGCACTGACTTCGCAAGTCGATTCGACAAAAACCGTGCACAATGAATCAGCGAAATTGGATGCTACTTGATAATTGAAATCACGCAGCAGCTTCTTTGACCTTCAGTACATTTCTAACCTCTTGTACCAGAAATTCAATTCACCATGCTTGATTGCCAGCTGCATGCTTCCTACTACACGCTTCCTACTACATCAGAATGACGGATAGTAGTACCCAGCAGGTTCTCTGATGAGAACCAAGGGATTAACTGCAGCGACCTGTATACTTGTCCCTGACATCGTTTCATAGCAGATCGAAGGAAGGGCTAGTGAAAATTGTGAGTGCTGGATGACGGCGCATGCGGGGAGTCTTTAGAAGGTTGTTTGAGTGGTTGCGATGGTGTATCCGAGCAAGACGAAGAGAGGGACAAGAGACGTGGAGGGCCATTCATTTTCCTCTAAGGATCTAGTCATCATGGCGGAGGGAGGAATGAGGTCATAGGCTATACACAACGTTCACACCTGACAGTGTGATCCCCCCCTGGAGTGCAGTATGTGCAAGTGCCGAAGAAAACATCAGCCATCCTCCCTTCACGCACCCTTATCAAGGCCTTGTAAAGACGTAGAAGTTTCTTGCGTTCCATGTGGCAGAACCGATTGGAGAGTTGTGATTGAGTACAAGGAGTGATGGGGATGACCACACCTTGGCTATGCATGTTGTCTAATGATTCGCAACTGAGGAGGGCAATCTTGTCTGACAGAGTATCAATTTCAAAGTCCAAACTGAAGAGAGCAGAGCAGAGGGCAAGAAATGGGAGTGAGGGGGGAAGGAAAAAAGAAGACAGGAAAGGGAAATGATGGAGAAGGGAAGAAAGAAAAAAAGAAAAGGAAAGAAAAGGGAGAGAAGGTGGAAGAGGAGGGAAAGGGAGGAGAAGAAAAAGGAGGGGAAAGATTGAGAGGGTGAGGAAGTTAGGGAACAACGGGGAAGGGAAAGGGAGAAAGGAAGGAAGGAGACATGAAGTGTGGTGGGAAATGAGAAAAGAAAAGAAAAAAAACAAAGAAACAAAGAAAGGGAAGGGACAAACACATGTGTATTGTCCAAGAGTGCTTGGGCTTCTGGCAGGCTTGTAGGACAGAGAGGTAAAAATGTGGGTCTGTTACTTTAGCGTGTCTAGAGAGGCATTGATCAGCAGGAGAGGACATGAAAAAGAAGGGGAAGAAGATGATGACGTACCAACTCGTGTGGTCCTTCTCAACCACTGTCAAGCATCAATGTTGGATGTGACGAACTCGGCGTATTCCTCTATCTTCCCAATCAGATTCAGTATCAGCAACGACACAAAGACAGGAAAGTAAGACACACCTTCAACAACCTCGTACAGATGTACGATCTCACAATAAACTTGACACGTTCAATTTTTGCCTGCACAAGCATGATCCAGATAAGTTCTTCGTCACACAAAGAATGGTGACCACGAAGGAGGTGAATGGCTTCTGACTATCCGTCGTTCATCTTATATCCACACGCAATATATAAACATGCATCAAGGCCCACGCTCCTGCCTCCTGAGATGGTTGAGCATCCCGCTGAGCAGCTCTTCCTGCGTGTGTCAGATGTTGAGGGCGTGTCGTTCGTCAATCCAAAGCCTTGTTAGTTGCTCAAGGGGGGTTTTGGGTGTGGTCTGGAGGACAAATGGGTTGATATCATTGGAGGAGTTGAGGACTCCGAGGAGGGCACTTGGTTGATTGGTGGTGGCAGCATGAACAAACAATGCGCTTTATCTTCGCGTTTTCTACAAGTTTTCTATACCTCTAGCTCAACACTGGTATGCCATTGACAGAACCATTCTTTTGCCCAACCTCGCATGCTGAATTCCCATTCCTAGACTCAAAATGTCTTTTTCTGTGAATGCAGCCACTATCCATGAACTGGAAGCTGAAGTGAATGGCATCGAAAACATTATACGAGACCTACGCGACAAGCAGATATCATTGCGAACCCAGTGCAATTCCAATCTCCCCTTTTTCTGTCTACCACTTGAATTGTGCATTGCCATATTTTCACTTGCTTGTCACAAAGGCCGCCTCCCAGAACGGCAGGACTCAGAGAAGATTCCGCTGGTGACGACACCTTTTGTTATCAGTGCTGTTTGTCATGGCTGGCGTGTCATGGCACATTCAGTGCCCAAGCTATGGTGTTCTGTATCACTTTGCGTGTGGCCATATGTCAAGGATCATTCCGAGATTCAGGCAAAACTCCTTGATCAATGGTTGCAACTTGCACAGGCATTGCCATTATCTATCATAATGGCCTTTGATCGGGATGAGCTTGAAGTTGCTGAAGCTTCAAGTGGGGACGATGAAGCTTCAGACAATGATGAATCTTTCAATAGTCAGAGTGAGGAATGCTTAGCAGCTGTAGCAGCTGTCACCTCAGTCGTCACCTCTCGTTCTCATCAGTGGGAGTCACTCGATCTTTTCCTCCCCTTTTACTGGACCAAGATTTTCGCATCCGGAATGGGTCACTGTCCAAACCTCAAATCACTTGACTTGTGCACTGACACTGAAGGGGTGGATTCATGGTCACGGTCAAGGCCACCATTTTCTACAACATTTCGTGATGCACCGAAGCTTCGCACTGTAATGATCGACGATGAAAATGTGGAGCTTCTGCTTCACCAATTGGAGGAACTGGGTTTTTGGGGTTATGTGCCCTCAGAAGCCTTCTTCAGCCAATGTACTGATCTCAAAATTTATAGGCAACAGTCTTTGTTCATTGCACCAGACACTTCGCGCAGCTTCGTCCATCTTTCAAAGCTTGTATCACTCGAGATTTCATCTAGCCAACCGAAACATTTGCTGGGGTGTTTAGTGACACCGTCACTTGTATCTATCACCCTTTCTCTGGGAGGCAGTGTCAAAGTAGAGGCTTTCAAGGCATTTCTTACACACTCAGGTGTGGCTCTGAAGCACTTGTCTATCATCAATTATGTCCCACCAGAGGAAGAGTTGATGTGGAAGCTATTCAATGCACTCCCCAACCTGTCACACTTGGAGATTGATATCCAATCAAATTTATGGACTTCATCTCCACACCATTGGCCTCAGAGGTTTTTCAACTATTTCAGCACTCCCAACACGACATCGGGCAGTTTACCGTTGCCACATTTGACAAATTTTACATACCGGGGTCGACTTGAATTTCTCGAATTGCAAACCATCATGAAACCCAGAAATGTGGGCTCAGGGAATAGTGTTGAGGTTGACACCTTGGAAAAAGTGCTTCTAGCTAGGTGGAATGCTGGTCTCCACTCTGATGCTGGTGCTGAGCGACTTCAAGAGTTCAGCCTGTTCATTACTGATTTGCCGAAATTGGTCACAGAGATGGAACAGTCTGTCATTGTGAAGGAATTGCGCAAGGAGGGCATGCATTTGGCGTTTAAGCTTGTTGATTGAGACAAACATCAATGATTTCCTTATGAAAGTATATAGGTCAAACATGTCTATCCTTTCGTCAGTAGTTGTCAGTGCAAAACACTGAATACAAATATTTATTACTCACAACAGGCAGGAAAATAAGCTGTTCATGTATGCACAAATTGAAGTACATAATGGTAATTTACAATAGATGAGTTTAACCTCCCCCCTTGCAATGAGCTGTTCCACAACAGAGTACGGCGTAAGTGAGATATGCCTCTTTTCCATGTCTAGCGTCGCGCCGCTGTGTAATGGCATGAGCATAAGCGAGTCTCAAAGGTGAACGCAAGGTAGGGAGGTAGGAGCGGAAGGGAAAGAAGCTTACTCCGGCAACGAGATCCGTGGAAACTTTGTCAATGCGTGTACAAAGACAGGACGTGATTTGTCTTGTTCTGTTACTGGTGGTGTACCGTATTAGCTTGGGTAAAGCAATTAGGAAGGAAGAAGGGTCATTTGGAAAAGGGAGGGGGGAGAAGGAAGGAAGGATGGGAAGATGGAAGGAGGAGAGGGGCAAGGGGTGAAGGAAAGGGAGAAAAGAAAGATGGGAGGCAGGAGGAAGGGGAAGAGAGAAGAAGGAGGGAAGGGGGGAGTGAGGATCTCCATGACAATGGAAGCATGGGAGGAAGGGAGGGAAGAAATGAGGAGAGAGGAAGGAGGGAATGAAAGAGAAAGAGAAAGAGAAAGAGAAAGAGAAAGAGAAAGAGAAAGAGAAAGAGTAAGAGAAAGAGAAAGAGAAAGAGAAAGAGAAAGAGAAAGAGAAAGAGAAAGAGAAAGAGAAAGAGAAAGAGAAAGAGAAAGAGAAAGAGAAAGAGAAAGAGAAAGAGAAAGAGAAAGAGAAGAGGGAAAAGAGGAAAAGAGGAAAAGAGAAAAAGAGAGAAAGAGAAAAAGAGAAAAGAGGTAGAGGAAGGGATGGAGAAGAAAGAGAGGGAGGAAAGGATGAAAGAGAGGAAGGGAAGAGAGAAAGGAGGAGAGGGAAGGGGGGAAGACTTGGAGTGGAGAAGGGGGGCAAGGAAGAAGGGGGGAAGAGGAAAAGAGGAAGGCCGGCAGGGAGCAAGCAAGTAAGAGAAAGGAAGGGAGTAAGAAGAGAAGGGTTAGTAAGAAGAGAAACAAAGAAAAAAGAGAAAGGGAGAAAGAAGAGAAAGGGAGAAAGAAGAGAAAGGGAGGAAGTCAGAAACAAAGAGAGGGAAGGGTGAGCGAAGCAGGGAGAAGGGATGGTGGGAAGGTAAAAGGAAGAAGGGAAAGAGAAATGAAGGGGAAGGGTAGGAAGGAAGAGAGGCAAGGAGTAGAAGGTAAAGGAGGGGGGAAGAGGAGGTAATGGGAAGAACGAAGGGGAAGGAGGGGGGAAGGAAGGAGGGGGGAAGGAAGGAAAAAGGGAAGGGAAGGATTTAAGAGAGTAAGGAAGTCAGGTGATGGTAGGGAAGGAAAAGAGAGGAAGGAAGGAAGGGAAGGGAAGAATAGAGGAAGATAGGGAGGAAGAAAGGGAGGGAGGGCAGGAGGCATGAGGAAACGAGGGAAACGAGAAGAATGGAAGAAACGAAGAAAGGGAAGGTACGAACCCATGGAAGGGTAGTGTATCGTCCAAGTGTGCTTGGGCCTCTAGCAGGCTTTGTAGGACAGATAGGTAAAAGTGCTGGTCTGTTATTTTCGTGTGTCTAGAGAGTCGTTGATTAGCACAGGAGGACACGGGAAGAAGGCAAGGGCATACCAACTCAGGTGGTCCCTCTCACTTTGCACATCAGTGTTGGGGGTGACGAACTGGGTGTATTTCTCTATCTTCAGAACACATTTCTACATCTTCCCAATCAGTTTGAGTAGTAGCAACGATTGCAAAGATAGAGAAGTAAAACCCACCTTGAACAACTTCAGGCTCGTACGGACATACTCACAATAAACTTGACACATTCAAATTCCACCTGCATGAGCATAATCCGAATGTCTTTTTCATCGTAAGAAGGAGGGTCACCGCGAAGGAGGTGGATGAAGGCCCACACACCTGGCGCTTGAGTCTTAAGATGGTCCAGCATCTCCCACTGAGGAGCTCTGTAAGATGTCAGGGGTGTGTCGTTCATTAAGCCAGTGTCTTGTTAGTTGCTCAAGGGGGTTTCTGGTGTGGTCTGGAGGAGAAATGGGTTGATATCGGAGGAGTCAGACTTCAGTGCGCCTGTAACACTGTGTAGCATGAATGAACAAACAACGCACCCTGTCTCTACCAACACTGGTATGCTGTTGACATTTGCCTAACATTGCACACTGACTAGGACTTCTCATTCATAGACTTAAAATGGGTTTTTCTGCGAATGCAACTGCTATATATGATCTGGACGCTGAAATCAGTCGATTGGACAACAAACGATGATCTTTGCAAACTCTGTGCACTGGCAATTCAAAACTCCCTTTCTTTAATCTGCCTCTTGAGATATGTGCTTTCATATTTTTTCTTGCCTATCATCATGGCCGCCTCCCAGAAAGACGGGAGAAGAAACTGCCAGTAACGACGCCTTTCGTCATTAGCAGTATTTGTCATGCTTGGCATGTTATGGCACATTCTACGCCCAAGCTATGGAGCTCCATATTGCTCTGCTTCTGTCTGACTAAGAAGGAATTGGAGATGCAAGCAGAACTCCTAGATCAATGGTTATGCCTTGCACGATCATTGCCATTATCTATCACAGTGACCTTTGACTGGAATGAAGCTAGGCAACTAAGTCTTGAGGCCAACCCATCAGCCCCAGTCAAAACCCTGGCGGTTGAGGTCAGCTGAGTTCTGCTCAAATTGGCAAAAGCCGATTTCAGCAGATGTTCAGACTATAGCAGATGAGAATCTGCTCAAATCTGCTCACATCATTTGTGTTCACAAACATGGCATAAACTCACCTGCTGAAATCGGTTGAGCTATGATGAAAACTGTCTAGTAAAATCATTGAATCTGATGAGATCTGATAGTTCAAATCATTTGAAAATCATTTTTAACATTCAATTTGGTACGATACAAGCAGATCCTAGTTTATGTACACCTGAACGAGATTAGCAACTTACTTGTTGGAACATTGGAGCCTCCAGCATGCAATATAAACTGGCCCCTGATTCCCTTGGCGTCTTCCGAAATTAATTCCTTTGTCATCGCATGCCCCCTGTGTTTCCCCTGTTCCCTGCGTTCCTGATGTGGAAGAGCGAGTTTGACTCGAAGGTTGTTTGGCCATGTGAAGTTGTTGCAAGCTGTGATGCGAGAGTGCAAAGAACATGTATGTTTGTCTTGGTCTCAATTAGCCTGAGCTGGACATCTGCAGGAATGAGATTGGTGAGATGTACCATACAATGTTTGACTATCTTGATGTTTCTTGCATGTACTACGGAGCTTAGTATCAGTTAACGAGTTGTTCCATGTCATAGGATGGAGAAAATACCTGTCCAAAGTCCCCTGGGGGTTTGAGATCAAGAAGGAACAATGAAAGGAGGCAGAAAACGAACACCTCATGTACGTGAAGTCAGCGAGTTGAGATGATTGGTGGGTGCATGCGGTAGTCAGATAGAGGAGCAGTCATTTGACTTAGTGATAAAAGTGGGGGGAGATGGAAGAGGGATAACACTAATGGAAAGCATGGAAATTTCTTTTAAGTTCGCGATGGCATGATGATAGCATGGGAGAGCTTACAGAGAGGATGCGTCTCATATGTTGTTGCACATGTGCACTAGCTATACAAAGGTTTATTTGAAGGGAATACAATACAGACAGATTTGAACCGTTTTGACAAATGAGATGCGCGTATGATTGTGAAGCTATGTCAGAAAAACCCGGGAAGCCTTATAAGGCAGGTAAGGCACGTAACCACCTGAACGAATTATAATCCAATTATAATCAAGGAGAAATGTACTATAATACAAGATGTGACCATTTTAACGCAAAGGGACAATTGTAAGGTACCACTCAATTGTAAATGAAACGAAAATTTGTAGTGAGCTCATAGCTCAATTGTAATGTGTGATTTTCTTACTAGTCAATCTGCGGATTTGTAGTCATGTTGTTACTTTGTACTGTTGAACAATTGTTATTAGAGGGAATCGAACTCTGAACCTATTGATTACTTACTTTGTTATGATGTGCTTACTGACTTGGCTATAGTTACCACTTGGTTATGGGGGCATATTTAGCAATAATATCTAGCTTAATTTGTCATGACGAGTGCTAGGCTCGCAATACAGTTGATACAGAGTGCTGTTCTCGCTCCTCGTAAACTTAGCTAGATAGGTGAAAGAACAGTAATAAGTAAAAAACTCAGTCCATAATGCAATAAACAAGTGAATCCAGTCAATTGCAGTAGCTAGACATTGATACAACACAGATGTAGTAGCTCAGCATGCTCAATCACCATTCAACGGCTGCTCGTCGATGATGCCCTCACAATGCTGGACCCAGCTACTTCGCATTTGCCTTCGATTTTGCACCACACATCTGCTGACTTGGACGAGCAAGTGCCGCAGGTATTCCGGCACCTGAATCAGCATCAACTTGAACAACCGAAACCTGTTTTGGGCGTTGACCATGGGGAGCTTTAGCAGGTGGCGCAGGCACATCAGCAACAGCCTCGGAGGTTGAGGGAACTGGCGTGGGGACTCGACGACATCCACAGGGTGAATTGATTGATTGGGAGATGGGCACGACAGGAGCAGGGGTGTGCGCTTCCATGTTTGGATGCAAATCCGGCGCCCGTTCCACATCTGAGTGGGCGTTCACGCACTCTACATCGGTTGGAAGGGTCTGGGGGAGTGGGAGTGAGCTAGAATTTTTCGAAGTGGGAGCTGAAGAAGTATCGGCTCCCATACGCAGTCCACAGAACATGGAATTGAGACCTGGGTTTTCATCAGCATCAACCTGGACATGTGGTGCTTCTTCTTCTTCATCCTGTGAGTCGGGAGCGAGGAGGAATTGTGGAAAAACTTGCATGTTCCAGTATTGCAGGAGCTTTCGAATGGTTGGCGCATCCTGATTTTCGATTAAAAGCTTTTTGTAAGCTTCTGCCTTGCTCATGTAGTTGATT
>NW_001889891.1:671732-685739 GCF_000143565.1 Laccaria bicolor S238N-H82
AGTCAACAGTGAGTGCCACCAGTGTGGGGAACATGGAATAATGGAACATTGACAGAAAAGCATCTCACTCTTTAAAATTTCTCTCACAATACTCTAATTAACAATTTCTATGGTAGCCCTTGGCCTTTCAGAATTGCTTCAGACAATTTTTGGAAGGATAAGAATAAATGCAAGAGCTTAATTTCTGTTTGAAGCATCATCACCCTTATGAACACTAAACCTATTGAAGTTACTTCAGATTCAGTATTGAAGCCTGCCCTTAAATATCTGCCACAGAACATCAAAATAGCATTATATACAACATTGTGCTATGCATTTTGCTTAGAACACAGAGCCTCTATCCCATACGCTGTATTTGTGCCAACCATTCATTTGTTTGGCTGTGTTACCTCCCAAGCCGGCCTGCACTGGTTTTGTTAGAGTTATTAGAAGATATGCCTGTTCTTATTTCACAATGAATTTAAAATATATAGGAAGCCTTTCTTTATTTCTACATATTTAAATTGTTTTCAGAGCAACAGACTATTATTGTAGTGTTCATTTGTGTGAATATGGTTCCCCAATGTATTGTCTGCTTAGTCATTCCCACATGGCATGTTCAAACAATGTACACTAACTGGGCAAAAAGATTGTCTGATCATTTTTTGGACAAAGTTGGTGCTATAACACAAGAATCAAACATTTTGAGAACTAAGCTCTAGTGTATCAAATATAGCTAAGGAGGTGTAGATTGTATATACCAAGTCTGGGGATGAACAATTGAAAACTCAGGATAAGGCAGGGAGTTGACTATGACAAGTGCCAAAAATGGGATGTAACAAAGTGGGAAATTCTGAATGACTGCAACCTACTGAAAGCAATTCACAACTTGAGGAAGAGATATTTTGAACACTGGATCTCCCTGGTATTGTTATGAGTTTCATAAAGTCTCTGGGCTAGAAAATTTTATATCCTCCTCTAAAAGGTAAATTTGAACTTATTCTCCATCTTATGTATTTTTTACTCAATATATTTGTTGGAATGAGATAAAATGACTCCCTATTGTTGTTTGTAGTGTGTATAATACACATGAGAAGTGCCTTGTGAAATATTTTCAGCCCCAATTCACCAAGAAAAATGTCAAGGATTGGTTCAGGGTGATTGCTCTATGCAAAATGTACTTTTATTGGAGACTTTTCAAGTTATACCCAGTGTAAATTTATTTGATATCATGCTATACTTCAGGCATTGTTTGAAAGACATCCTGAGTCTCCATATATCAATTCAAAAGGATGCTAGCATTTTTTCTTCTTGCAGAAAAGAAGGACCAATGTTGTAGATACTTGTTTACTTCCAGAAAAACTCTGGGAATTAGCTTCTACAGACATCATGCAATGTTCATTTTAACATTTCTACCTACCTTTTGTATTATACACACTACAAACAACAATAGGGAGTCATTTTATCTCATTCCAACAAATATATTGAGTAAAAAATACATAAGATGGAGAATAAGTTCAAATTTACCTTTTAGAGGAGGATATAAAATTTTCTAGCCCAGAGACTTTATGAAACTCATAACAATACCAGGGAGATCCAGTGTTCAAAATATCTCTTCCTCAAGTTGTGAATTGCTTTCAGTAGGTTGCAGTCATTCAGAATTTCCCACTTTGTTACATCCCATTTTTGGCACTTGTCATAGTCAACTCCCTGCCTTATCCTGAGTTTTCAATTGTTCATCCCCAGACTTGGTATATACAATCTACACCTCCTTAGCTATATTTGATACACTAGAGCTTAGTTCTCAAAATGTTTGATTCTTGTGTTATAGCACCAACTTTGTCCAAAAAATGATCAGACAATCTTTTTGCCCAGTTAGTGTAGCACTTCATCTGAGTGATCAGCAATTGCATGAGACCCAGGGGGACTTGATGTGTGTGATCCTTGCTGAACAAAGGGTTCTGGTTAGAGTCCACCCTGAAGTTTTTCTTGACAAAACACAGCTGCATCGCCTGGACATCCCTACCTAACCTTCAACACAATCCAAAGGCTACCTTCATCAATGTTCACTTGAACTGGAAGCTGTTGAGACTAAGTATGTTAAGCTTTTAAAGTTTTCTTTATGTGTGGCACTCATCTTCCTCAGCCTCACATACAAAGACACACCAAGACACTGAAAACCAACCTTGAGCAACAGAACAATTCATTGCAATGTTCAGTGACCTAAATCTACTCTGCGTGCAAGGGGTAATGACTTCATCCTCAACCACATATCCGAATCCATGTCCATCACCAGATACTCATCTGAATATTGTGATCCATAATCTGTTGCAAGAAGACCTCCACGAATGATTGATTCAATGGAGATAAAAACTGAGAGTGAGCAATGTTGGGCCTTGACTCAATTGAAGCGAAGGTCATTATCCTGTCCACGATTCTCCAAATCAGGTGGAAGATCCATGGGTAGGATAAGTGCCATGTGATACTCCTTGTCAAGAACTTGAAGTCCAAAAATGTAGAGTAAGCATGCAAAGATATACTTCTCCTCATCAATCTTGACAATGATGCAATCATATCGTGGCTTGCCATGGAATTTTGGGTTGGCACTAAGAAGGTCGGTGGCTACACACCAGTCATCTTTTGATTCATAGTTAACTCTTAGCAATTGAAAGGGATTGATCTATTGAATTCAGATACCATCATAAGTGGACAAGAGTAGTCTTCAAAGGTCAAAATTTACCTGATCACTTGGTCCAAACCTTACCGATCTTCCAAGATATCTTGTAAAAAAGCATCCAATCTTCTTGTGAAAATCTTTGAATGCAGAGTCTGCTCTGTGTTCATCCTCAAGGTCTGAAAATGCAACTGGTGCACATTGAGAACCCAAGGATACATGGGCCATTCCAATGATGTTTCGTGTCACCTGGATTTGGCTATCTTCAGCAGATGCTTCTGCCTGGGATAAATCCAGGTAGTCAATGTCATCGTGGATGACAGTTGCAACTAAATCAGCATGATCAAATTTGAGTATCTTATTTATGTCAATTTAACACAGGACTTTGAATAGTTAGAGAATTTAGCAAATACCTGTGGTGCAACATTCTTGAAATTTGTTCAGAACTTGTAGCTGTTTTTGAATGCACCATGACATTTTTCATTGGGCTTTCTATTATAGTTTCGTGTCACCCCTTTTTGCTGGATATCGTCAAACATATGCTTATGTGTATGTGCTTTTGGAAATGACCATGATTTAGCTGGGTTAAATGGCATATATTCCTATATATATAAAGGTAAATTGTTAAAGGCAATGTAAACCAATTATTGTACATACATGAAGTGCTTTCTCAAAAACCAACAGTTCCTCTCGACCTTTTTGAATAGTTGTCTCTGTATGAACCTTGAGAGATGCATACATATCAAGTTCAACATAGCTTCACAGAAGCTTGAGTAGCTGATATCCTTGAGGAGATGCTTCCTTTGTAAAAATATTGTGGAGTGCAAAGATAAGAACCTAACCCAGGTCATGAAACTTGAATTTTGAGAGGAAATTCAAAAAGCTGACTTACTTTCGACATGTCCTCATACTTGCTTCCATCAGAAAATTCACCTGTCTTTATAATGGAGGTAAAGTGGTTTAAACCACTCCAAGTAGGGAGAGCATCAACCCTGTAAATAAAGATAAATATATTCTATCTCAACAAAGAGATCAAATCCATACTGGGTATCAATCAACTTCGAGACACCCTTTCCAAGTTCCTCAGCTACACTTTTAACCTCTTCCCAGATATGATCTGAGAATAAACCTCCATGATATGCATGAAGGCGATCCCAAGAAATTGCTTGGTGAATATCAGTGCAAGGAAATTTCCAAAAAGCATTCTTTGGAAGTAAGTCATCAGTGAAATATATGAATCAACCCATTTGAATGTTACCTCAACATCCTGAAGACCAACATTCTTCAAGGTTTCTTCTGTCTCAGAGGCATTAAGTCCTATTGTGGACTTGTAAATCTTTTCCATGTCAGAGGAAAAACGAAGGGGAAAGTCTGATGAAAGGTTGGCAAGCTGATCCCCAGGAATGAGGCAGACTGGGCAGGGAAATTTGCTGTTGACCCCACGAATGAGGGCAATAACACATCTGCACAGAAAATTGTGAAGTTCAATGTAAATTGCAGATGTCAATACTTACTGCTCCTCATAGTCTGCAGATGCAATAAGCACAATGGGAAACATCCACCGTTCAATATCAGCAGTTGTTAGGTGGTAGCCAGTTTCTGCATATTGCTCAACAGACTTCAAGATTTCATAGAATGCCTTATGCCAGACAACTCTTTTGAAATTCACATATTTCTTTTTTCCAGTTTCACCTGAGTCTTCTTGCAACTGCATGGTTCTATGGGTAAGCTGCATGCAATTATAATTGATGAGAAATCTTCTTACAACTGGAAACCATCCAACACAAACTCTTTTCCCCCTCTTTTCCCCATTTCGAATCGATGTTGGAAGATGGGCGCAAACAGCAATGGCAGGGTAGCCCATTGCAGTGCCAAAGGATGATAGCCTGTTTTTATCTGCATACACCATGAAAAAAAAAGGAACTGCTCCTGGTGGAAGCGATGCCTAGTTGATCATTAGATATCATGATAATGAGCAGATGGGACTTCACAACTTACTTGAATTTCCCACCATGCATCAGCTGTCTAGGGCTCATCAATGAATCGTTCATAAGTCTCCCCATTAAATCTGTAATGATGTTCAGCATCCCAATGAAATTCCCTGGCAAGGTGGGGGTCGAGAAGAAGTTCCTCAGCCCAACTCCACAATGGACGCATCCAAACGTCAAAGGGTTTATCTTCATCATTATACTCTACTGTGATTGTTGTTTTCTCAAACTAATATAGTCAGATCACTTTTCCACCTGCAGATGAACAAAATTCTGCTTACCGTAGTTGCCCGATTTGCAGCATTCTCCCAAATTTTTGACAAGTCAGGTTCATTTTTCAAGGTAAAAGACTTGGGGTCTAGAATACATTGATGGATGAGGGAGATGAGTTCATTCGTTTGATTCTTATTCATGTGGGTATCAAGAATCAATTCTGCCAGTTCAAAATCGAGACGAGAACGGAAAGGTTTCCATGGCTCGGGATCAACTGGAATGTCAACACTATCGAGATCCTGGAAATTGCTTTTGTACTCATCAAAGCTAAAGAATTGAGGTTGGTGTCCACTTCTTGGATGGTACTCCACTTTGATGTCATTGAGCTGTGGTGCCTGCTCAAATGGACTAGAGGACCCTTCGTCAGTATGGACTTCACCATGGGGCTCAGTGTTGTTGTTATCAGTGTTGTTGATTGTTTCATTTTCATTGAATATTGCTATGTTTGCATCATAGGCTGGGTAACATAATCAGATGTGTGCTATCAAGTAATACTTACTATTTTCCACATTTCCTGCTTGCAATTGAGTATGTGTATACCCTAGATTGAACTGATCAGCTTGGAAAATCAAGAAAAAAGTGGAAGAGAGGAAATGAATGCTACCAAGAGGAGTGTAGGCAGAGCTTGGCCCAATCACAGGGATAAAAGGGTCTGGACCAAGGCTATTAGCCAGTAATATGCCATCAAGCACTGTACAGCTTACCCAATAACCCCTCTTGTTGTACCTGTTCCTCAAATGCCCTGGATCTTGCATCTGAAGCAACTGTCTCAGGACAAGATTTGCATGATTTTTGGTGCTGTGTTATGCCCTTTGACTTGAAAGGAAGCCCGCAAAAAGTGCATAGAGGGTCTAAAACAGAAGGCTTTAGTGTTCCTTTTGGACCTTTCCCTTTGGGAGGCATTGGGAATGAGGAGGGACGACAGACGCGCATTCAGCGCAGTGCGTGCACTTTGATTACAGGACAAACATTGATCTTATAATGCAACGTGACCATTATAACGTGACTACAATAGCTCCTGATAGACTTGTAATTTATTATTATTGTAAGGCATCACGGATTTTTCCGACATAGATCTATTTTTAGGCATGGCAAGAATTCGTGATCAATATCAACCGATTTCAGCAGATTTGGTGGGATCAATTCACTTTCGTCAGATTTCATCCAATTTGAACCAGCAGGGTTTTCACTGGGCATCAGTGTTGATGGCCGTTACCTCAGTCACCGCCTCACGTTCTCATCAATGGGAGTCACTTGACCTTTTCATTCCCTCAATTTGGGCTGAGACTCTCAACTCCAAAATGGGTCGCATTCCAAACATCAAATCACTTGACTTGAAGGTCTTTAGATTCCAAGATACCCCGGAGTCGCCATTTTCCAGAACGTTTCTTGACGCCCTGAAGCTTCGCACCATGACAATAGGCTATGAAGACATTGATGTGGGACTTCCACATCACCAACTGGAGGAACTGACAGTTTGGGGATACATCCATAACCCGGACTTTGTCGCTTTCCTCAACAAATGCATGAATCTTACGTTTTGCAGCATACACACCGGCCTCGAACTTAAAGATTGGGCGAAAACCAATAGGGATCGATGCCTATTTGTCAATCTTCCAAAGCTCGTAACATTAGAAATCATATCTGATGGTTCGGGTTGGCTGCTCGGTTATTTATTGGTACCCGCACTTGAATCCATTACTATTCCTCTTGAGTATTCCATCGACTCAGAGGCATTCTTGGCTTTTCTTACATGCTCAAACATGGCATTGAAACAATTGTCCATCTTTCATTATATCCCATGGGAAGAAGAGCCCTTGTTCAGGATGCTTGACGCGCTCACCCATCTGATGCATTTGGAGCTCGACGAACTCACCGTTACGTCATTCTCATATGATGAAGAGCATTGGTTGCCCTCTTGCACGTTCTTTGACTATCTCACTGTTGAAATTAGACTAGAATATCCTCAGCCAGATGATAGAATGACTAGCATTAGTACTGTACCTAGAATATCCTATGAGAGATATGTGGGTAAGTACTAATGGTGTAAGAACAGCGGGGCACAATACTCACCTCAGCCGGATGATAGAACGACTGAGGAAAGTAGTATGCCCCTGTACAGTACTTATAGTAGTGGGTTACGTAAGGTTCGATCACGATCATGCTGCAGCGCTCAACAGTTCAACACTCCTCCTCAAAGCGTAGATCGGGAGGAAGAAGAAAAGAAAAGAAAAAGAAAGAAAGAAAAGAAAATGAGAGAAGGATGGAGGATAGGATAGGATGATGGATAGAATAAATGTATAAGTAGAATCCAAGCGCCAGGTGCATCAAAACCCAGTGGGAAAAAGCTACCGGCTGGCATGGTCAAAATGAAATCTACCTAAATGAAGGAGATTGAAGTCGAGACGCCAACCAGAAAATCTCCTCCTCGCACAAGCATCACCGGAGACCTAGGAAGGGACGGAGGCACATAAAATCAGGACGAGGTAAGGCCTTCGTAAAGATGTCGGCGACATTGTCGTGGCTGGGGACGCGCCAAACCGTGATGGAGCTGTCTTCAACGCGCTCGCGAATGAAATGGTGGCAGACATCGATATGTTTGCTACGCGAATGGTGGGTGGGGTCGGAGGACAACGACTTGGCACCATTGTTATCGCATAGGACGACGGTAGGAGTAGTCTTCAAGAAGTGAACTTCACGGAGGAATTGCCGTAACCAGATCGCTTCACAACCGGCTTCGCTTAGGGCAATGTATTCTGCTTCACAAGAAGAGTTAGTGATGGTTTTCTGACAACGAGAAGACCATGTGAAAATAGCACCGCCCACGGAGTCTGAGCAGTCAGCATAAGAAGAGTCAGAAAAGCCAACAAGCTCCAAATCAGGGTCACCACCGAGAGTCAAAGCAAGAAGCCGAGTACCCTTAAGGTACCGGACAACGGGTAGGGCAGCATTCCAATGTGCATGGCGGTAGCAATCAAGAAATTGGCAAAGGCGGGCGACAGCAAAAGAAATGTCAGGACGGGTGCCAACGGCCAAATACATGAGAGAGCCAACAAGGGAGCGATAAGGAATACGGCCTAGATCATATGAGTCAGTTGCCGACAGCAGGGGATCCGAAGGAGAGGGCCGAGTAAGGCTCTTCGCAACGGAAGGATCCATAGGTGTAGAAATGGGGTCCGCATCAGTTTGGCCAAACTGTTGGATGATGTGGTCAATTAAAGCAGTCTGAGAAATAGAAATAGTCCGGTCGACGCGATTGCGAGAGATGGCAATCCCAACACAAAAGGACGCTTCACCAAGATCCGAAATTGTCCAGAGTGACTTGAGCTCCTCCTTGAAAGCTTGGGATGCTTCAGGTGTACTAGAGGTGATAAGGAAGTCATCAACGTGGACAGCAGAAAGGACTGTTCCAATGGAAGAGACTCTGTAATAAACGCAGGGATCAGCGTGAAGTCACTTAAAACCCCAACCTAACATAGCTTTATGCATCGTTTTGTTCCAAATACGGCCGCTCTGCTTCATACCGTAGAGTCCGCGCTGTAGGCACCATACCCAGTCTTCCTTGCCAGGTTCAGCAAAGCCTTCGGGTTGTTCCAAGTATTGCGCTTCATCAGGAGGTAATAGACCATAAAGAAAAGCGGTCTTGACGTCAATTTGCTGAAGATCCCAGTCCTTGGTGGCTGCAATGTTGAGAAGGAGGCGAACAGATTCCATGCGGGCCATAGGAGAGGTTGTATCAGCGTAGTCTTGACCAAATATCTGTTCATAGCCTAAAACAACGTATCGTGCCTTGTGCCGTACGGGGGCACCAACTTTATCTCACTTGAGGTTGAGAACCCATTTCCCATGTAGGATCTTACGACCTGAGGGAACATCAGAACAAGGAACAAGTACATAGACACCCATATCTTTGAGACTCTTCAGTTCATCTTGAATACCAAAGGTCCATTTATCAGCATCTGGGGACTTCATTGCCTGACGGAAAGTGGGCTCGTCAGGATTGCGAGGGTTGATCAAGGGGGACGCCAATTCGGTTGCGTAAGCTTCACAGAAGGCCACGAAATCCGATTCTGGGTCCAAATGAGGTACCTGCGGTAGTGAGTCGTCAGGGACGGCATCAGTAGTAACAGCAGGGGGAATGGTAGGATTGGAGGTAGAAGGAGGGTCAATGTTAGTTAAAGAGGCTCATTGGTCCAGGACCAGTTGACGCCGTTCAAACTTAGCCTGTGCACATTGTTCCTTGAGACGGCAACCAGCTTCACGAGATTCTGTAATGGCTTGCGCAACACGAGGTAAGTGCTTAATGCCTAGAATTTCAGCTGCCTTAGCCGTAGGAGCAAGCGTCCGGGCAGATCGGTGTGGTACATTGCCAATGTCACCTATGGGAACAACATTAGTAGGGTCATCATGTACAGGGACTGATACCTCGTCATCATTGGCGGGTACAGTCCAGACTTGGCCCTGAGCATCGTTAATGAACTCCTCCTCATCTGAAATAACGGTGTGCTTGGGCGAAGAAGAAACAGAAACAGAAGAAGAAGAAAGAGAGGAAGAAGGAGATACAGAGGAAGAATCGGGCACATCTGGAGAAGAGGAAACTATTGGGGCAGTTTGTGAGGCATCAGAAGGGTTACCAGGGGGATCTGTAGACGGAAGATCAATGACACGACCAGAGTAAAGAGGGTGAGGGATATCGTCCTTTTGTTCAATGAATTTAACATGGAACGATTCAAAGAGTTGGTGTGTCGTGTGATGGTAAAGTTGATATGCTTTGGAATTGGGGGAGTAACCAACAAGAATGCATTCAAAGGAACGCTCGTAGATCTTGGGGTTGTTTTTGAGAATAAGGGCAAATGCGCGAGATCCGATTTCACAGAGGTGTGATAGATCCGGTTTCCTGCCATGCCATACTTCATAGGGTGTTTTCCCAAGTGTCCGAGTAGGCATACGGGCTGATAAATAACCTGCGGTCATGGCAAATTCGTCCCAGCGATTAGGGGGAACTTGTGGCGTTGAAGCGCGCATCCTGTTCATTATTGTGAGGTGCATGCATTCGGCACGTCCATTATGGGCAGACGTGTAGGGTGCAGTGGTCTGTAGGGTATAACCATTAACATCGCACCAAAGTGCCATCGCGTCAGAGTCTAGTTCACCACCGTCAGTACAAATGATACCGATTTTCTCACCACTCTCAGCTTCAGCTCAACGAGCCCAGGTTTGGAGAGTAGGTAATGTGTCGGATTTTAATTTAAGACAGAATGTCCATGGGTGACTAGAGTTGTCGTTGACGATGTTCATAACATATAGGTTTCCACTAGCTGACTTCACTGCCTCAGGTCCTGTCAAATCCACATAAATGATCCCCAACCTGCGATTTGATCTCTCTCCCTGACGCATTTTCGGTACTGGGGTACGACCCTGTTTGCCGTGTATGCAACTGTCACATTTGGGAGGTGTTTGAGAGAGATTAGTGTTTAAAGGTTCAGTCCATAGGACCGCAAAAAACCGGTGGACCGAACTGAACCGGACCATGGTCCGGTCTTTTTTTCGGTTGCAGTTGCCCCAATTTGGGGTTGGTCCAGTTGCCGGTTGCCTCATTTCGAAAATCTTTTAAAACCGTTCAAAGGCCGGTTTTAATCGGTTGCAACCGGTTAAACGGTCACGTGCGTTACATAGCCTTGTAACCACGTTTATTGCCTTTTATTGGGTTTTTGTTTCATCAAAAACGGTTAAGAATTGAGAAGATATAACCAAATCCATATTTTACCCAAGTCTCTAGGAGATGTAATTCGGTTTCAGTCATAGCTATGTCAAATGTTCATTAAATCTCTTGAAAATTGGTAGAATGACAGGTATTTATATGCTTTACTATTTTATATAACCTGTTTATTTTTCAGAGTAATAATGGTTGAGATACAAATGGTTTATATTGATATAATAAATTATACGCAAAAAAACCGGTCTGGATCGGTCTGAACCGGTATCATGGACCGCAAAAGACCGGTCCTAGGTGGTTCGGTTCGGTTCCCTCAATATCTGGGTTGGTCCTGGACCGGTTGCGGTCCACAGTTGCGCGTTTTCGGGGCAAAAAACCGGACTGAACTGAACCTTTAAACACTAAGAGAGATCTATGTGCATACCTTCAGCTAATTGCTTGGTAGCAATATCCAGTATGCACTGGTTCGATGTGTGTCCTAAGTGACGGTGCCAGGTATCGAGGTTGGCAGTGTGGAATGTGTGCTTGGTTGACAATCGAGTACAATCAATTTGATAGAGTTTTCGGTTGGGAAGGCGTGTGCCGGTGGCAAATAATGAGCCAGAGCGATTCCGGAGGTTGACATTGGATGCGTCGAAGGTTACAGAGCATCTGAGTGATTCAGTGATGCAAGCGATTGAGATGAGCCTAACGGTGGACGTAGGAATGAAAAGAACGTTTTCAAGGAGTATAGATGACCCCTTTGCGACAACAAGTTTGATAGTGCCAATGCCAAGAGCCTTTATGGATGATCCTCCAATGCCTGTTACAGTTCTGTTGGCAATAGGGTGTAATGAGGCGAAATCGGAGTGCTCAGGGGATATATGTGTGGTACAAGCGCTATCAAGAAGGAAGGGTGAAGATCCCAGGGAGACATCGGATAGACAGGTCGAAGTTGGAAGTGGTGCTGCTGTGATGGCGGCGAGGTCAAGTTCGTCTATGTTTCTCCTCCTCTTGTGCCAGTCAACAGAAGCATGGAGAGCTTCCTGAGTAGCGAGCCAAGCGTGTTCAGCGATGTGAGCGTATTCATCAATGTCCGCAGCGCACATAGATTCGAGGACAAGAGGGTCGATTGAGTCCAGGTTATCGGTAACAAGGAAATGAGCAGAGTCACCAGACAACGAAGCGGCACTAGAAGAGTTGGAGCTGACGATTTCGTGAGCTTTGCCGTCTGCATCGACGATGAAAGCCTGGTTGCCAGATTGAATGATACTGCTGGCAGGACCCTTTGACGAATCCTTGGATTTCTCTTTGGGTTTCTTGCCTCGTTTAGCGTCGCGTGCTTGTTGGGCTTCAGCAATTGTCTTGCCAGCCATACCGCCGCCAGGTTGGATGCAAAATTTGGATGTATGGCGGGGCTTCTTGCAATTAGAGCATATAGTCTGCTTTGCATCATAAGACGTAGAGCCACGGGCAACGTGAGCTTCGGCGGGGACGAGGACAGACTTGGTGTTGGACATGGAACGAGCTTGTTGTTCATAGTCGAGTCGAGCAATGATATCTGTCGAAGTATATGCGCAGTCAGCGCTCGAAGATGAAAGACCAGACACTATAGCGTCGCGAACACCAGCGAGAGAATCGTCTGAAGATAAGGCAAGGAGCAGAGTATCGCACAGAGAGCGCTTCTTGAATGAGAGTGACTTGTGACATGGGGCCTTGATGAATATGGCGTTGTCGAAGAATCGTCCAAATTTCCTGCGCAGTATCGCAACTCTCGAGGAAAGAGTGCTTGGATGGCACGCATTTCATGACCAGGAATGCCTGAATCGCGGCATTGTTGATTTTCCAATGGCGATGGGCACGTGGTTCGAGTTGGGGATTGGGAACAGGAAGTGAGCCATCAAGATACAGGTTGAGACCAGAAGAAAGGTGCAATATGCGCACAACATGTCGGCTCCACGTCACGTAGTTGTTCGAGTTCTTGTCTAAAAGAGGAACATCCCCCCAGCTAGATTCCCTCACACTCTGAAGTGGAACGGAAGGATGAGAAGTATCGCTGGAAATGGGAGTGAGGGGAAGAGGTGACAGAAAAATCGGTCTAGGCGAGGTGGGACTAGAGGCAGGGTCATCAGAACTAGGGTCGCCCACAGTCATCGTGATTCAAAGAAGTGAGGTTGGTCGTAATGATGGCGGGATATCTATAGGTCAATAAGGCCCATAACCTGTTGAAATTAGACTAGAATATCCTCAGCCGGATGATAGAATGACTAGCATTAGTACTGTACCTAGAATATCCTATGAGAGATATGTGGGTAAGTACTAATGGTGTAAGAACGGCGGGGCACAATACTCACCTCAGCCGGATGATAGAACGACTGAGGAAAGTAGTATGCCCCTGTACAGTACTTATAGTAGTGGGTTACGTAAGGTTCGATCACGATCACGCTGCAGCGCTCAACGGTTCAACACTCACAACTCCCAATACGATGTCGGGTGGTAGTGGTTTGCCATTGCCACGATTGATAAGCTTCAAATACCGTGGTCGTTTCCACAACTCGGAGAACGACAGTGTTTATCTTGATGCATTGGAAGAGATGCTTCTAGCCAGGTGGAATACCAATGTCTCCGCCGGCGCTTCGCGACTTCAAGTGTTCAGTATGTCGATTATAAATTCCCCGGAATCAGTGACAGAGTTGGAGCGATCACCCGTCGCGAAGGAGTTGCGCAAGGAAGGCATGCATTTGGCGTTCAATTCGGTTGAACCGCGAACAGGTAGGCGATTATATGAATACCAGCGAGAATGACGTGGGATTCCAGCTTTTGGCTCGGAGCACTACTGTCAAGGTACATATTTTGGTTGGCCACACATGCATATTTTTGGATGATCTGCCTCTGTAAATGAATCTTGTGGGCAATGAAGATGGTGATGAGCAGGAACATAAGCTGTTCATGCATGCACGAATTGTAATACAATAATAGTAAATTACATTAAATGAGTTCAACCTCCCCCCTTGCCACGAGTTGTTCCACAACAGAGTACAGTGTGAGCGAGATATGCCCCTTTTCCATGTCAAGCGTCGCGCCGCTGTGTAATGAGGTTGTCAGCGTGGGTACAAGCAAGAGTCGAAGCTGAAGGGGGCAGGGAACTTACTCGGGCAACGTGATCCGCGGACACCTTGTCAATGCGTGTACGAAAACGGGACGCGATTTGTCTGGTTCTGTTACTGGTGGTGTATTGGATTAGCTTGTGGTTGAAGCAAAGTAGCAAGGAGGAAGGGACGTTTAAAAGGACGGATCAAGAGAGAAGGAGGAAAGGAAGAGAGGGTTAGGGGTCAAAGGAAGGGAAGAAAAGAAGGGAGGAAGGGAGAGAGTGGGGAAGAGAGGAAAATAAAAGGGAA
>NW_001889891.1:685789-687120 GCF_000143565.1 Laccaria bicolor S238N-H82
ACAAGGGAGGGAAGGGGAGTGGGGAGAGGAGAAAGGGGAGGGGAAAGAGGAAGCAAGGCAGCGAGCGAAAGGTGGAAGTAAGAAAGAAAAGAAAAAAATAGCGGAAGGAAAAAGGGGGAAGTCAGAAAAATAAGAAAAAAACAAAGGGAGAGAGTGGGGGAAGGAAAGTGGGGGAAGCAGGGGGAAGGGACGTGGCAGGAGGGGAGGAAAAAGGAAGAGGGGAAAGAAAAACACGGGGGAAGGGAGGAAGGAGAGGGAAGAGAAGAAAGAAGGTCAGAATGGAGAAGGAAGGAAGGGGAGAAAGCAGGAAAGGAACAAAGGAAGGTATAGAAGGAGGAAGGGAGAAATAAGAGACGAAGGAGGCCAGACAGAAAGGGGAGGAGGAAGTGAGGGAAGGAAGAGAAGAAGTGAGGGAAGGAAGAGAAGAAAGAAAGGGAGGGAAGAGAAGAAAGAAGAGATAAGAGAGTTAAGAACGGAGAAGGAAGGAGGAAAGCGGGAAAGGGACAAATGGAGGGGGGAAGAGGAAGAGGGAAGAAAATAAGAGACGAAGGAGGCCAGGGAGGAAGTAAGAGGGGACGGGGGAGGAAGAAGGGAGGAAGAGGAAGATCAAGGGAGGAAAGGAGGAAGGGGCAAGGGGAATAAGGAAGGGGAAGGAAAAGGAGAAGGGAAGAAATTGAACGGGTAAGGAAGTTAGGAAATGACGGGAAGTGAACGGAGAAAGGAAGGAAAGAGACATAAAAAGTGGCGGTAAACGAGAAAGAAAGAAAAATGGAAGAAAAGAAGGAAGGGAAGGGACCAACCCATAGACGGATAAAACACGGGTGTATCGTCCAGGTGTGCCTGGGCTTCTGGCAGACTTTGTAGGACAGATAGGTAAAAGTGCTGGTCTGTTATTTTCGCGTGTCTAAAGAGGTGTTGATTAGCATACGAGGACATGGGAAGAATATAACGGCGTACCGACTCGCATGGTCCCTCTCAGCCGCCGTCAAACGTCTTTGGACATCAGCGTTGGATGTGACGAATCGGGCGTATTTCTCTATCTTCCCAATCATCAACAACGTATCGCAATGGAGAAAAAAAGAAAAGACGCACCTTGAACAACCTCGTACGGACATACGATCTCACGATAAACTTGACACGTTCAATTTCCGTCTGTACGAGCATAATCCGTATATGTTCTTCGTCGGATGAAGAAGGGTCACCACGGAGGAGGTGGACGGCTTCTGACTATCCGTCGTTCATCTCACAAGATATAAAGACGCGTGTGGGCCTTCACGCACCTGGCGCCTGAGATGGTCGAGCATCCCGCTGAGCAGCTCTTCCTGCGCGGG
>NW_001889891.1:687170-688472 GCF_000143565.1 Laccaria bicolor S238N-H82
CGGTCGACTCTGAGGATCCCCCGCCTGATGTCTTCACCCTGGAAGAACACCCAATCGTAGTCGGATGGAATACTGACAAGGCCGTCGGTGAGGTTGAAGAGACCCTATGATAAAGACCATTAATTAAAATATTTTTGAATATATGCGCGTTTTACGGCGTACCTTTGCACCAGACTGTAGTAGGTCGGATGGCAGGGGGCATGAGAATGATGGTACTGTATCCAGTTCTGATGATTCTGTCATTCGTGCTGTGAAAATTTGCGATGGGGTTTCAGAGAGTAGGTTCTCGAAAACTAGAAATCGAGCGGTGCTGGTGAAGAAATTGAATCAGTGCTTTAGTATCATAGTACTCGACATTTTTGAACCCACAGAGAGCGAAACCCAGCCAGATCGAGTGGGATTATATAGAAAACTTTTACAAGCGTGAGGGCGTCATCGAGAGAAGGTGGGGGCGTAGACGCCATGGTATATTGGGGTAAAACGAGAAGTAGCGAAACCCGAGACTTGACCTTGTATTTATAGATTGATCGAGGCCATAAATAATACTGTTTACCGGTTTTGGGAAGTTGTTGTTCAACAGTAGTAAATAAACCCCGAGCGCGTCCGGGGTCGGCACACTCTCTGCCAACTGCCGCCGCAGCACGCGTGCTATCACTCCGACGTCCTCTTCTGCATCCTCGACGAATCCCAACACGCAGCAATGCACCACTCCACCTCCGCGTCTCGCGCGATTTAACGGCCTCCTTGTGGTGTTGCACAATCCTTGGTAAGTGTGATGACCAGTGACATGCCGTGACATAGCGTCACAGGGCCAATTTCTTGAGACATGGACTTTGTACCTTCCACAACACCAATCCAATATATTTTTTGCAGTGGGTTTGAGGGAATGATGTGATTTAATCCACTAAGAGAGTTTTCCATGTAGAAATTGTATTTATTGCTCCAAAAATGCGAAATCAGCTTGTTTTCCCTGCCAAATTTGGCACTCTGGAGAGATTGGACTATAACTTTCCAACCACAACACGTATGGACATGGTTTGTAAGAGGATATTACTTAGAATTTGAATTCCAATCGATCTACGGATCCAGAATTTTTATTTGTGGCCCCTATGTCGAGATCACCCCTAAGAATGAGCACTTTAACATAGTTATGGGGTAGTAATTAAAATTATGGACTCGTAGGATTGAAGCCACATACTAATTGGTTATTTGGTCTCTGCAAATCTAAGCCAAAATCCTATCCATTGTGAAGCTGATAGCTCGAGTAGGCAACATTGGGTTAATAGATGTGCATAGCCACCA
>NW_001889891.1:688522-689434 GCF_000143565.1 Laccaria bicolor S238N-H82
GCTGAACAGGACAACCTCAAACGCAACTTTCCCGCCATTCTCAAATTCGACATTGAAATTCGTACGAAATATAATCTAACACCAAGCCCTCACGACGAGGATTCTTACAGGCGCCGCTTCGAAGCCATTAAGCTTGAGGTGCTACAGGCGGAAATTCTGGCAGCGAGGTCTGTCTCGGACGCCGAATCGGTTCACAACGTCGCTTCGTCTTCTTCCTCTTGGAAAGGCAAGTCGCGTTATACGCCTTATCATCATCGTGACGCAGAGTCTTCGTCTCGTCAGTCTGGAAGTCGTACCGAGAATGTCGCCACAAACTCTAGCAACAGTTCTTTTCGGTCCTCTGGCGCTTCCACCCCCATCTGCCTTATCTGTCAACGAGATCATCGTTTCGCGACATGCCAAGAGTCGATCACGCAGGTTGGTAAACAGACGACTGCGAAATATGATAACCGAAAGCTCGTGCGTCGAAGCGACGGAGCTATCATTTGTATCGCCTTCAATCTCAACAGGCTCTCTATCTGCTCCAAGTCCCACTCGGATCATCACATCTGCTCTTTCTGTGGCGCTTCCGATCATGGAGCCTGTTCTCGCAAATGCATCTGAACCAGACTCTACAGCTTTATCATCTCATCTTTCCGCTCATTTGCTCTCCCTACCGCTTTATCATCTGCTTGATCATCTTACATTCTGTCCAGACCTGATAATCAATGATCGCTTGCCATACTCTGATAACCTTCGTCTCGAATCATCTCCTCACGACTCTGACTCTGATTACTCAAAAATCATAACCCCTTATAGCACGGACGCTTTTCACGCTTACTTATCTAAAGCACAAATTCTCAATTGGTATCCTGAACTTTGCTTCAAATTATCTCACGGCTTTCCACTCAGAAATATTGCCGATCTCAACAG
>NW_001889891.1:689484-707580 GCF_000143565.1 Laccaria bicolor S238N-H82
ATAAGACTGCCTCGACCTCGTCTCAACATCAGGACCAGGACCAGCAGCAACAGCGGGAAGACCCAGCAAACACGACCACAGACTCTGATCTGGAGCTCGATGTACGTCTCTTTCATCCCATCCCCCAACCAACTAACTGACACTCCCCTCCCAGCTCGAAGACACATCCATCATCAAACTCCCCTCCCTCGACCTCTCCTCAGCTCCAACACTCCCCTACCAACCCCACCCCTCAAAAGAACACCCAACAACACCCACGCACAAAGAAGTCCGCAGGATAACAGCCATCGACATCCTCGAAGCACTAGCCAAAGTCGGGCGTCTCTCCCTCTCCTTATCTTCCTACACCAACAGTACATACACGGAGAAAATGGACTCGCTACTCCCTCGCGTATCGCGCGATTCAAAGGCCTCCTTGGCTTCAACTCTAGAACGCGGGAACACGAACGCGAAAGGCAACAAGGAGTGGAGGAGACTCACTGCGCTTGATTATCTGAGTAAATTCGTCACTAGTGCGGTCCCGACGGATAGGAATAAACCGTTACCGCACCGGCCTATTTCGGTCGTTGGGTCTGTGCATAGCGGTGTGTCTGTGGAGGATGTGGTTATCGGTCCTCCTCCTCCTTTGGCGCTGGCGGTGATTTCGGAGGAGGATCTGGAGGGAGGAGGTACTTATGAAACTTCCGCTTGTGAAGACGACGACGGGAAGCAAGCTGATTCCGAGACTGAGAAAGATGCTAGCGCTTTACCCGTTCCAGTCACACGTGCGCCTTCGACCCATCGTAGGTCGATGACCCTCCCTTTACAACAAGCCCTACCACACCTCAACCTCGCATCGGGTCTTCCGTCTTCCTCTTCTCTTTCTTCTTCATCGAAGACTGGAGAAAAACTCATTCTTCAGCTTCAGCTTCAGGCAGAAAAAGACGGACAAGTCGTTTCCGAGTCTGACGAAAACACAACAACGACAGAAGACTCAGAGCTTCGCCCAACGTCCGACATACCCCACATCACAGCACTCGCGGAACTAGCAGCGTCAATAGTCGGAGAACACCCGGACGCTCCGCCCATTTTGGAGCGTGTGGCTTCACTCTCCCTCACCACCCCTCTTGCTTCACCTTTACCGTATTCCCTTCCTCTGTTCGTTGACCCCACCTCCCTTTCCCTCTCCCTCGACCCCACTTCCACTCCACTCCAGAATCAGAATTACAACCACCAAGCAGCACCGTCAAAGTTCGCCTGGGCAGGCAACACCCACCGAACCACCTTCGGCCTCATAACGCGCGCCAACGTCCCGCCTACCCCGCCTAGACTGGCTATGTTCATCGGTGTGGGGGATGGGGGCGATGTGGGGTTTAGGTCGAATGCCGGGAGTGTTGATGGTGTTGGGGGAAAGAAGAGTTTGGGTGCGGATACGGGGATCGTCCTTGTCCAGACGACGAGTTTGGATTTGGGGAGGGGTGCGGGGGTGGGTGTGAGGGGTAGTGCGGGTGTGAATGGGAATGGGGGTGGGGGTGCGAATGGGAACGTGGATGCGAATAGGAACTCTCAGGCACATGTCAACGGGAACGCGAACGCGAATGGGAGAACGAACTCAAATGCGGCTGCGAGCCCTACCGGAAACTTCCTCCCCCTCGCAAACACAAACGCAAACGCAACTACTAGCCCAGACGCCAATGTCAATTCGGCTGTGACTGGGCCGGAGTTATTGGAGAAAATAAAGGAGGCTGTGAGCGAGAGCCAGAATGAGGGTCAGATTGGGAAGGCAGGTCAAATTGACAGCGAGGGCCAGGTTGAGGAGGATCAGCTTAGGAAGGAGGGTCAAGTTGAAAAGCAGGAGGGGCTCCTTGCGAAGGACGGTCCGGCTTTCTTGATGTCGAGACTCAGAAAATCTTCAAAGAAGCCGAGGAAAGCTTTACGAAGCTTGAGTCTGATGCTCGGTCGGTGGTGACCGATCTTCTGGACCGAACTGTGTGGAACGAGGAAGACACCAAGAGATCCATACCATTTAATCGACGGGATGTCGAGACCTTGCGCAAATACTTTGTCTTTCTTCGTTTCCGCAACAGCGCAGCATACCGCCAGATGGTTGTCAACCTTGAGAAGTCGGGCTACGAGGAGCCCAAAGACGGACAAATCTTCAATGCTTATAGAACCCTCATCGCCCAGCTCCGCAAGCGATTCATTTTGCGTGGATTCATCGACTTTTTGGAGCATTCTTGGGCAGATGGGGTGATACGGTCGCGTTCAGACCAACGGTTGCCTATAGGGTGGTCTGTGGATACTTTTCAAGACGTAATGAACCTGTATTGCTGGCGCTTATGCGAAGCAGAGGTCTGCGTTGGCATTGCTTGCGAGGACCAGGAGTTCATTCTTGCAGATTGCTGTTTCGGTAGTTTGGATGAGGGGTTCGACGAGGATCCGTGAGTTAACCATCTTTCTCTCAAAGTGCAGATGAAGATTTGACGTTGTCGTTGTATTCATCAGGGAATGCTGTGATCTCTTTTTCCCCGTCTTCCCGACTCTTGCTCTTTACATTCTCGGCACGGCAAACGAACAGTGTTCATCAACCTCCACCCATCGCCAGACTGGCCGATCAACGATCTGGATAGACGTTGGCTTGGAATCTGCGTCAGACGTCCATCTCCGAAATGCCATGATCCTCCAAACTTACCCACACTTCCTCTACTTCTCTTCCCTCCGGACCGTTGCACTTTCCATATCATCGTACGACGAGTTCAGGTGGATCCAAGAGCATCAGGACTATAGCCGATTGAAGTAACGATGTCGACAAAAGTTTTTGCAGGAGACGGTCACCAAGACTTTGGTCGTGAAAGGGTCTGTGATCTTGACTGATCTTACCGATGAAGTTGTGAAGGGAGATGCGGCTGTCGCTCATGGAACGTTCTCTGACGTATGGAAAGGTACTTGGAACGATCCGATTGAGAGACGCCCACGGCCGGTAAGTATCTTTGTGGTGTTATGGTGCAAGGTCAGCTCACGACATCGTTCAGGTTGCCATCAAGGTCCTGCGTCAAGTCATGGTACAAAATGTTCGAGAGAAGCTCATCAAGGTATGTAATACTTCTCTTGCTGGAATGTTTCGAGCTGACATGATGGTTCGTTAGCGACTTCAATCAGAGGTTATTGTATGGCACCGTCTATGTCATCGCAACGTGTCCCAGCTTTTTGGGATAGTACATCTCTCACAGAGCATTGGCATGGTCTCGCCTTGGTGCGAACATGGGACGCTTTGCAACTATCTGGAGCATTTCCCGAGCGTGAATCGATTAAGACTTGTACGCATTCCATGTTATCCACCGAATTTCGTCACCTAACTATTGTTGTAGCTCGCCCAGGTGGCTTCTGCCATTGCCTATCTCCATACATTCAGGCCTACCATTGTCCATGGGGACTTGAAAGGAGTCAGGCCCCTTTGTTCGTCCTTTCCCGCTCCCCGCTGACCCCCAACTCAGGGGAACATTCTGGTCGATGAGCGTGGATATGCGATCATCACCGACTTTGGGCTCTCCATAATCTCGGCTCCAGATGTGTAGAGAGGTCCGGTCCGGCGGTCCGCGGAGTTTAAAGTCGGAGGCAAAAAAAGCGAACAAAACACGAACACAGGACCTCTCTACTACATCTGGTGCAATTTGATCAGTAGGGGTAGGCTCGTGTGACAACGTCACGGTGGTCACCTTTGTTCACACCATTCCTCCTCCTACTCAGGCGACGAAATAATACCACCAACTTCAATGTTCTTTCTGAAAATGACTTTATTACACTACCTTGATTGGATCTGAATAGTTGTCTATTTTTTTTCTCTTGAAGAGGCATGCTACTTGGTCAAAATCAAATGCTGATCACACAACCACATATTTTACTAATAAATTTCTGAGACTGGTGTGGACCTGCCTAATGGTTTGGAAACCATGTAGACTATATGTTTTGGCCTTATGGAACTGAGGATGTGCAAGTTTCCTGCTTTGGACTGTAGGGATGTTGCACAAGCAGATAACATCTTTTGCCTTATCCAATGCACAAAACTGGGTACTGTGAAGTGCAAAATGCTGTCCCTTGTCATTGATTTGTACATAGGATTGAAGAGAATATTAGCTTTTATTTTTGCAAGCTACTTTTGAAAGACTGAGTTTGTTTCCTGCACCACTGACCTTTCAGAAGGCTTGTACTCTCCTTCAACTATGATTATTTGCTCATGATGAAGCTAAGGTGTAGAGCTCAGTTATTTTATACTTTATTGGTGATAAAGCATGCTATAAATCTCAGAAATAATTTTGGAGCTGACATTCCCCCGGTCTGAGTCTTTCTAAGCCCGTCATGTGTTTGTCTATAAGGGCAAGACTCGATGGCAAATCCTGAACATTCTGAAAAATGGCCCGCACAATGCAAGCTCTCGTCACCGCACCAAACAAGACTGCCGTTGTCGCAGATATCGCTGTTCCCGAGCCCGGACATAATGAGATTCGGTGAGTTATATGATCCAAGATTTCAATGATGCCCTGAACTCCAATATCAGAGTCAAGGTGCACTCTGTCGCCTTGAATTTGGTGGACGCTCGGTATACGCAGTACCCCCTTGGTGAACTAGGACGTGTTGTTGGGAGTGACATCTCAGGAGTCGTTGATAAGGTCGGTGCGGGCGTGACGGGGTGGCAGGTAGGAGATCGCGTTGCAGGTCTCCTGCAAGGAGGTACGCTAAATCAAATGGACAGTTCCCCTTCAAGCTGACGTTTTTCGCCAGCAACTTCTGTGACCCCCCGTCCCGGAGGATTCGCAGAATACGCCATCTTAGAGCAGGATCTGGCTATTCATGTGCCTGCTGGGATCACTTTTGATGAGGCTGCAACAGTTCCTCTTTGTGCTCTTACTGCTGCTCAGGTATGCACGATGTTATGGGCCGGTTTCACATAGCTAACAATGAACCTCAAAGGCCTTGTTTATCCGCCTCGAAATTCCAGCACCCTTTCCTAACCCATACACCTTCGCGCCTCCAGCAACGGATGCACCAAGCGTCCTCGTCTATTCAGCGGCAACGTCTCTTGGTCTATACACCATTGAGCTCGCCAGCCTTCTCCGGACCCCATCGGGAAAGCCATATCGCATCTTCGCTACCGCCAGCCCTAAGCACCACGCTAAACTCCTCGCACTGGGAGCCGAGGCCGTCTTCGATTACCGCTCACCTACATGGGTCGAAGACGTGCGAAAAGTCTCCGGCGGTATCTCTTACGCTGTAGATTGTATCTCAGAGAACGAGAGTACCGCGTTGATTTCTCAAACTTTTGTTGAGAGTGGTGGGAAGATCGCCGTCATTCGGAGTAAAGATTGGGACAAGGGGGGCATTAGCGAGGGAGTAACGCCGCTTTATGGCGCTGTGTGGCAGGGACTTGGACATGAGCTCATTTACAACGGTTCGTATTGAATTCCGAGTTTTTGGGTTCGCATTTCTCATTTATTAGAAACAGACGCAACCTTACCAGCATCACCATCCTGGCGAGCCTTCAGTGTGGCGTTTTACAAGTTTTTATCTGCTGGTTCTGCAAAGGATCGCAGTCTTTTCCCAATCTCGCCAAACCCCCGTTCGCTTGATGCCCGGCGGTTTGGCAGAGATCGTATCGGACGCGTTTATGCTCATCGGCGCGTACAAAGTTGTTGATCGGCCTGTGGAAGCGACATCTGAGGGAGCTAAGGAATGGATGAACCCAGTATCAGCAGTAAAACTTGTATATAGGGTTTGACATGTCGCCCATGAAGAATAAACAATTTAATGGTGTGGATTCTCGTGAAAACTACTAACGTACGAATGGACAGCTTCGACATCACGGCAGCTGTGAAAACACGGTGTTGCCATAATTATCCCACACTTTACAACCTCGTACTCACCTCTCAAATCTATGCGCTCCAATCGACGACCTTACCAAGGACCTAGAACGCAGTTAGTCGTCTCAATAGACATCGGCACTACATTTTCAGCAGCTTCAGTCTGTATCCTTCAACCGGGAACACCTCCAGTGTTCGAAGAGGTGCTTGTCCAGTCCACCATTATGACCAACGTCTTTCTTATTCATTATTTTTAGATTCTACGCTGGCCCAAGCAGGTGAGGCGATAGCCGATTTTACTTCCTGGTCTACTGAATAATCACACCTCGAAGGCCAATCCAGACGCCAAAGTCCCATCATTAGTCTACTACGATAGTTCAGGGAAACCACGTTGTCTCGGTGCCGAGACCGACAGTCCCGTGCGTTAGAAATTCTTAACGATGATCCTACGCTTCTAAACTGAATTGTTGCACAGGATACGAAGGCTGAAGCGGATGAAGAGGGCTGGATAAAAGCTAAATGGTACGCGTATCCAGTCCAATGTATTCTAACAATACTGAATGTAAGAATAGGTGGAAACTCTACCTCCGGCCTGACTACCTCCCAAAGATTAACGGAATTGAGATTGAGATCCCCGAGTTACCGCCTTCTCGAACAGTTAATGATATTTTTGCTGATTTCCTCGAGTATGTAAAAGGCCAGCTGCAAGTGCATGTCACCAGCTCACATGGGAACGGGGAATCGCTTTGGAATTCATTATACCGCAACATGGACGTGGTGTTAACGACGCCTAATGGGTGGGAAGGCAGGCACCAACACCGGATGCGGGAAGCGGCTACTGCTGCTGGCCTTGTCATCAGGGGAACTCAAGTGAAATTCTTGATGGCAGAGGCAGAGGTAGCTGGTGGCACTATACCTTAAGGTGGCGTTCTAGCTAGCCCTGGACAGCCTTCGGCGGTTGGAGGTGCGGCGGGAAGCGGTGGTCAGCAGCTCCGCGATGGCGCATCGTCGGCAGCAGCCATCGGAACCAGCTCACAGCCAACAGGCGCTCCATTGTTGCATATATCCAAACTCATCAGCTTCCACGGTGCTTCTATTTTGTCCGGAGTACCAGCACTTGCTAGTACATGTCCTGGTCAAGCCCCTGCTGAGGAAGACGAGGAAGGAGACGACGAGCTACTACCTACAATAACAGACGACGACTATTCCGCTCAGCTATCATGACAGAGTCAGTCTAAAGGCAACTTAAAGTGCGTCCTTTCTTTAGACTCGTATCGATATACTTAGTTAACGACTGGCTGTAGAGTTCTGATAGACAACTTCAGTCCTAGTCAGTACGATCGTTTCGAGTCGTATAGGAGGCATGCCTTGCCAAAGCAAGCCGTCCGAAAGGTAGGATTCAATCTGGATGATCCTTATGATCTAATCTCTTTTTTAGGTTATCCAGCAAACTTTGGGGTATCAAGCCTCCCAGCCTGTCGCCCAAATCATAGCTGGTTTTTCCAAGGTTTTTGTGGGTGAGATCGTTGAGCAAGGTAAGTATTCTTCTGATCGTTGTTTATCCATCAGCGGAAAGGCCCCAGGGCTTACCGCGGGTTTCTTTGTCACTTGCGTCTATTTTTCAACTACTCAATTCTTTGTATACAGCGCGAGAGATTCAAATGCGTCGTGGCGAGACTGGGCCCCTATCGCCGGATCACCTTCGTGAAGCTTATAGGGCCTATCAACAAGAAACTGGTCGAGTTGGCGCTGCTCGACCTTTGAGAGCGAAAAAGCATTTTGTTCGCTAGAGTTGTCAGCTCCCATACGCGGGCAGTCTATCATCTGACATCGGGCATTGCCTTCCTTCCTGCATTCTACACCTGCCTGGAAACCCACACAAGTGTGACGTCGCCCTTCCCTCGAAGCATCTCAGTTAAGACTTCGATTAGGAAGGTCCGCCTCGTCTGCCGGTCTCTCATTTATTCCACCACCAGTATTCGATGAGCGCTTGTGTTTTTTCTTAAATTAAAGTACCGAGGTGTAAAGCTGTTTCACAAACTGGCGTGTACTTTCGCTTACTTCTACAATACCAGTGTGTTTTCTGTTGACCGATGACTCGACCTGCAAAAACGGTTCAAACGGTTTGTAAGACAGCTGCAAGGACTTGCCAAGATCCTTTCGTTCAACTTCTACGCCCCTCAGGGACAAGACGTGTCCACCCCCCCTCCAGCCCAGGCTCAACAACAACTCGGCCACAAACCTGGCCAGGACGACAAACCTACTTAACATCGCTAAGCAAACATGCCACGCACACGAAAGAATTGACCCTTTCCTTGTAGCCCCATGGCGGCGCACGTGTTCCAGCTTCGGGGGACGGGTGGAGATTAACCCTTGCAAACCAGAGACAAAAGACGACGAAGAAAAACGTAAATTAATAAAAGATCATAAAGAAAAATACCACAAGCTAGCAAAAAGAGAAGACTGCCTAATTATCTACACGGATGGATCCATGGTGAAGAAGAGGGGATTCCCACAGGTGGGAGCACCCGCGGTCGGGTTTCATAAGGGGGAAGAGGTTTTCACGGGGAAGATGGGGATGGGGGGAAGGGCAGAGGTATACGACGCGGAAATGGCAGGGCTGAAGATGGGGGCGGGCTTGGCAACGAAGTACATCACCAATCACCCAGAGATCAAGAGCATCCACTTCTTCGTGGACAACTCGGCAGCAGCGGGGGCAATATTTGACCCCAAACCACAACCAGGACAACTATACGCAGTCAAATTCCACCGGAAAATGACCAGATTCCTCGATAGCGACCACACCCACTCAATCGAAATCGCCTGGTGCCCAAGCCATTGTAACATAGCAGGGAACGATAGAGCGGACGAACTGGCGAAAGAAGCCACCCAGCTTGCGTGGAACGCACCAATCAGCACATCCCGAGCCTTTGCACTACGTCGCGCCAAAGCGTCCACACAGACAGCCTGGGTCCGTGACTGGCAGAAAGCGCCCCGGAAGGGGAGGTTCGCAATTTCCAACAGGATACCCCCCTCTCTCAACCCCACCAAACACTTCATAGAGCTCAAAGACCAACGCGAAGTGTTCGGACGACTAATCCAATGCCGCACCGGACACGCGTACACCGGCGAATTTCGAAGACAGTTCTTCCCTGAAAAGAGCACCAACTGCGAGTGCGGGGAGGACCTACAAACTCGAGAGCACATCATCAGAGAGTGCAACCGCTACGAGGAACAGCGGAAGAAGCTGCGCAAGCATAACCGAGACCTAGCGCTCCCAGAGCTGCTGGGAACGCCCAAGGGTATAGCTGCCCTAGCCGAGTTCATTCGAGACTCAGGTGCCTTCACGTTCACCGGGGAAAAATACACCCCCAAGGACCTCCCCTCCTTCCACGACGAACCAGAGCCCCCCGATATTGACTCAGAAGACGACGAGTCAGACGCTGAACCATAGCACGCCCATGCCATCCACACCCGTGTACACAACCCCGCGAGCGCAATAGCGCCCGCCCATGCCCTAGCGTCATATGCACGCAACAGTCCAAGACCCCCGTTCATTCGGCCCTCTACCAAAACACTATACATTATCTTTACATTACAGCTACACAACGGACGTTAATACCCACACAAGTGGAGGCCCACCAGACCCAACTACACCTAAGGGGAGCCTTACGCTCTCCGTGCGTCTTAGTACTAGGCTACTTGTTGCACGTAAATCTCTAGAAACCAAAAAAAAAAAAAACTTCTACGCCCCTGATCGGGTAAGACTTTGTTAGACCGAAAGTGGATAAGTCCCGAGCCTCGAGGCTCGAGCCGAAAATATCGTTGAGATCAAATCAAGATCAAATTGACATATCGCTCGTTCAATTGCACCCTCAAGTCCTTGAGTCCTTGACATGGTTGAGTTCCACAACCTCACTCCCCCTGGGTTTATAATCGACCTCCTTCACTTTTTGAAAAATCTTAGACACCATGCACGCTACCCCACCGTCATCGAGGGCACAATCATCGGTGTTCTCGGGTATCTCGCCCTGACCCGTCTCTTGCGCTGGCGAAGATACAACGCCATCCACCGGGAATACATGAAGAAATATCAAGATGGAACGCTCACCCCGGAAGAGGCCCAACGCATTATTCTGGTATCGACTAGCTATGACATGCCATTGCTGCTGAACTATTCGCCTTGTTCAAGACCTATGCGATTGTGAGGACGACTTTTTCACTCCATTTGCGGGCGCTGACGATGGCGTCACTGTCAGCCATCGATATCAAAGTTGTTGTCCGTGACTGGTGAATTCAAGTCGGCAGAGACGGTTTCGAAACGTTATGCGGATGTGTGTCTTTCTATCTGCTCTTCCGTGTCTCAAGTTGCTGAATAGCTACTTTTGGGACTTGCAGACTGAGATTCTGATTGGTTCATGTTAACTAGTACGTCACTCTTCAGGTTACTCCCTCATCTTTCATATATAGCTACCTGGGTGGCCTGCCCGATTTCTGGCTTTCTGGACCCCAATTTCAAGTCGTCAGAGAATGGACCGCCCGCAGACGACCCGAGGGCTATGATTGCTCTTGCGAGAGTCAACTGGATACACTCCCGGTACAGAATTGTGGGTTGTCTTCTTCTTCGTTTCGTCAAGACTTATGACTTCCGTTGTTTGTAGTGGGTGACTTTCCGTAACACAAATTCTCTAGATTTGAATAAATCGACGAAATCTAGGGTCCTTTGCCAGGATGCCGAGTCTTGTAAGGGTTCGACTTTGATGGAGTCCCTGGTTGGAACCCAGTTACAAACCTTAATCTATTCAGAGGGTACAGACCCCTCGAACAGATTTCAAACGCTGGAATCAACCCTGCCAAGGGGACACCTTTCCTTCCTGGGTACGATTCCTTCCCACATGGCTTAGTCAGCTCTACCTCATCCCCTACTACTCTCCTACGGCTGGGGCATTCTGCTCCCTCTCGTTGCAGTTCAAAGCCACTACAGAGTCTATTAGAAGTGTCAATGTCTTATGGCTACAAAATCCCCTCCCGGAAACTGTTGCTCCCTTTACAAACACCCTTCTTGACACCTAACTCACTGATCCACAGCCATGTTCAGCTCAACTTGGGATTTTTTGGGCTTCACCCAGAGTGTGGTCTAATTTTACAGCAGGGTGGATGAACAATCAGTATAATAAACCCATCCACGGGCCTACACAACCTCAGAGCAGCTCAGATGGGAGGGAAGTGAGTTTGTACAAGGCAAGCAAATACATCAAATAGAATCTAATCAGTTGGCGTTACGGTTTATTCACTCCAATAAACTCTCCTGTGAAGTTCTCTTTTCAAACTCCGATAAGGGTCAAATTTATTCATTTTTATAGATTTGAGTTACGGAAAGTCACCCAGTCAAACGACGATTTTTTGAATACGTTGTGCTTGTTCGCTTTAGAACCTCCGGTGAGAGATTGTTTGGCAAGGGTGGCGTAATGGCCGCATCTGATTCATCATCTGTCTGCTTATCTAGCGATGGGCAGAGCGTTATGGATGGCGGAAGCTCTCCCCAATGGAGTGTGAGGCGTTTTACGTCTTCTGGGCTGAAATAGGGAGACGGATGAATATGCGAGATATCCCCGAGTCTCGCGAAGAAATGATAGAATGGAGTCGGGTGTGTCGTCTTTTAGCCTTGATATCCTATTGTGTATCTCATTCTCCTCTGCAGGACTACGAGGTGAAGAATATGATTCCAGCTGAGACTAATAAAGAGGTCGCAGAGTATACCATGGCGGAGCTTCTCTCCGCTGTTCCGACACGTTTCGGCCTCCGGAGTTTCGCTGTCACAAGGGTGGCGCTTTGTTTGCTTGAAGATAGGGTGAGGGTTGGGATGATGTACGTATCCCCTTAGACTGCCTGACGTCCGCCTGTTCAATACTCTCCTCACCGCCACAGGCAACCTGCTCAGCCATGGTTCTTCCACGCATTAACGCATGGCGTCATGGCGATGAACTGGACTGCACAACGCTGGTTCCTCCTTCCCAGGATATACCCCTCTTTTCCAGTTAAGATTGATCTACCCAAGGCAACCGGGGAGAGGTGTCCAAAGCTGCATCCAAACAAGTGAGGTCGATTTCTTGTTGTTGTAAAGGTGGCTGCTGACTATCCCGATAGATGGCAATATCGTCCGTGGTACAGACCCGAGAGCACCGGTTTGGGCTACCTTCAAAATAAGTTTCTGGTGGCCATTGGGTGGTATAGCGAGATGCCAGGACCTCAGTAGGTCTTTGTTTCGTTTGTTAAATGGGTGTGGCTAATGGTATTGTGTAGCTTGAAGAGCTCAGGCTATCGTTTGGAGGAAATGGTACATTCATTTCGAAATTGTGGCTTCCTTGCTCAACACTCTCTTATCTGGGTAGGGCCCTTTCAAATTTGAAAATTGTGCGTCCCCTCTTCCCTCCTCTGCTCACTGCAGGAAGCTTACTGGATTCATGATTCCGGCAGCTGCGCATGAGGAAGTTATGCAGAAGGCTGCTGAGCTTCAGGGTTGCCCCGTCGCTGGGCCATGGTCGTTGGAAGGACGTTGTGGTGAGGAGCCTTCCCCTTGAGCATCAGCGACATTGTGGTTATTCTGATTTCATGTGAACGGCAGTGGATTAAATTCGTAGTTCTTAGCATTTACAGACGTTACTTCGAGATCTAATTGGAATAAATAATGTTTGGTTGCATCCTTGAGACTGCCGTTATCCGTACAGATGATATTAGCTCGACCTTTGAGGCATCGAGAGGAACGCGCACGCGGTTCCATGAAATGCCTTATCATCGCAACCTGATGCAATTTTCCGTCAAGCAGCGTCACCGTGAATCGATCAATTAGGACTCGCTCCAACGTTGCCCACCACGATGTGCACATTCCTGCATTACATCAAAGCGGCAGACCAGAAGATTTTTACGAATGGCAGTTTGGCTCGGAATCTCCGCCTTGGTATTGGATGGGGCGAAAGCGTGTAGCGACATAAGTCTCCTCCATCTCACACTTCGGTTCTTACAGCTAATTGGGCCGAAATAGCATGTAGGCAGTATATAACGAGTTTTAACGGAACCACGAAGAGCTGAAGAGGCGAGAAGCCAAACATGAGCATTGAACCAAAATGCCAAAAGTCGAACAAAACCCACCTTTCCTACCAGCACCTCCCTCTTTAAACCTCCCTCTTCTTCCTCTCTTCCTCTTTCACAAGTCTCGACATCCCAGAACATATACCCTTCTTACACAGCTTCAAGTTCCCATGGCAGGGACACATCAGTTGGCCGCCTGTAGGGTCGGGGTGATTCGTCCGTCCATAGTTGGCTTGCTCTTCTTGCCCCCGTCCTCCTCGTCCTTGGCCTCCGCCACTGGAACCCGCATACCAGCCCCACAATGAAACAGCGATGGCAGTCTTCTCCCACCGCACGACGTACGCCAACTGCACCTCCAACTCCGTAAGATCGTCCTCGTTCTCGATAGAGTAGACCGTACAGGTGCTTTTCTTGGCTTGCGGAGAGGAAGATTATGACGTCGCCGTTCGATTGGGTTGGCCTTGCCGTCGGTTGAAGCGGAAGTAGTTGAGGGTTGGGAGGACCATCCGGAGTCGTTAGGCGTGACGGTGAGACTTGGAAAGCGGGTGTGGGTGTGTTGGGCTTTCCAGGACCTTGTTTCCCCTTCAAAGTTGACGATACCTCGTTAGAACCAAGCAAGTTTGAGAAAAGGAGACAGAAAACTCACAAACATTATCAGGCCTTAGCGCAATAGTAGGACCTCAAGGCGAGTTGGGTGGCCAAGCGGCACTGAGCGAGGTGTTGGGTTTACCACCGGGAAGGGCACACATTCGCATTCTTTCCCCCGCCACCACTTCGTAGTGGAAGAAATCGCACTGGGCGTCGTTAGCTTGCTGTTATCGTTCGTTATGTTTAGTTTATCCCCTACGCAACATCAGCTCCCCATTGCATTTCCTTAAAACCCAAAATGCGAAATGAAAAAACTCACATTCCAATCCAGGCGGAGCCTTCTCACCCGCATTCACATCCGTAAGTGGCGGTCCACTCTTTGTGTCGACCAACGTAGACGACCCAATGACGGAGTAGGTGCTTTAGGCGGGGCAGCCTTGACTTTGACGGGGGGAGGTTGACAGAGAGGTTTCTTGGTCTTATCTTCGGGTGGGACAGAGCACCAGTATGTGGTTGGGTAGGATTTGTGGATTGCGCTGGGGGTTGGTAGAAGAAGTGGAGAAAGAAGAAGGGATGGCCCAAGGAACGTACCCTTTGCGCCAATTTAGCAATACTCACACCATTGTGACCATTTCCGGACACCTACACGTTGCTTCTAGTACCCACACGTTGCTTCCTACCACCATGCAAAGCCTTCCGAAAGAGACAGTCCAGCCAAAGGTCCACTTCCGTGACAAGCTGAAGGACGGATTCAAAAGATTTTTCAAACCGAGTTTAAGTCGAGCACCCTCACCACAGCCGGGAGGTGGCGCAGGCATTGGTAAGCGTCTTCGTCTCGATTGCTAGCTAGCATTGATCGAAACCGATATCCAGCTAGGTCGCGGTCCAACCCAGAGATTACAAACGCACGTATCGATGGTGATGGTTCATCGGAGGGAAGCGTAGCCGCGATCAGTGAGTGTTTCCAACTCAAAAGGCTCCAACGATCCATGAACATTGCATGAACAGGCAAACATACAGCGGATGCACAGTCTAAACCAGATAAAGACAAGAAGACTGGGGTGCGATTATCCGTTCTGACTTTGAGACATCGACTCAGAGCACACAGATGGATCCTATGGTTGAGTGGGAAGCTTGGAACATCGACGGCGACGCTATTACTCAGCTCCGTAAATGGGGTGACGATCACAAAGGCTCCAAATGGTCAATACTTGCGGAAAAGATCGATGAGGCGTTGAAATCAAAGACTCTCGATACGCTCAAAGCCTTCATACCCGACAGCCCTTTTCCTGCAAAAACCCTTGTTGAAGCATTGCTCAATCTGGTTGAGCTCGGCATCGTACGCCATTTTATCAGGCTCATTCCGTCCCGCTGACCCATTCAATCAGAATATCCCGCTTATCCAAAAGAAAGTATATGAATTTGCGCAGGAAGTGATTCAGTACGTCAGCAGTCTTGTCGGGGTTGTTGGTGAGGAGCTGTCGGTAAAGGAGGATCTCAAGACGATTTGGTGAGTATCGTTGAATCTTCCATGATATTTACAATGCTTACCCATGGTTAGTGCGGCGGTGAACGAGGTTTGCCAATGGGCAAAGGAACATGTCGTAGGTTTATCTTTCTCTTTTCCACCCATTGATTTTAAACTCGGGCAGTCGAAGAAGACGGTATCCGATGATTTGGGGGACTGGAAGTCAAAGTTTACGAGCGCGAAAGAGAAATTCCTGGTACGACGACATCTGCCGGTGTGTGTCAGTTTTCTGAATTGGTTTCTTCCAGGCAACAACCGTCACAAAGATTCGGGTAAATCAGGAGATTGCCAATCGTATGGTACGTTTGGGTTGCTTGTTGCTGATCGAGGATGCCACTTATTGATTCCACCCAAGGCCTTCATCGAAAAGAAGCTCGCCAGCCATATTGCTGCAAAGTACGAACATACAGATCAGAGCAAGAGTGTTTGCGCCAACGGCACTCGTGTGGAACTCCTCGCAAATATAAAGGATTGGCTACTTTCGCAGCCTTCCAACGCGGAGCGTATCTTCTGGGTGACGGGTATCCCGGGCAGTGGCAAATCAACGCTTTCTGCTACCATGGTTGAGAATCTTCGTAAGAACCACACTCCCGTCTCTGCTCAGTTCTTTATCTCTCGAAACATCGCCGAAACGGTTGATCCAAACAAGATCATCCCCACTATCGCGCTGCAGCTTGCCATGTCCTCCCCGACAGCCGCTCGCGTTCTTGAGATCGCCCTGAAGACAGGGTATCCTGCGACGCGGGCCGAGCAAGTAACTTCTCTTCTGTTAGACCCGATCCGAGAACTCTGTAATTCACGCGATGTGGTCGTCATTCTCATTGATGCCCTAGACGAGTTGAACGATGCGGCTAGGAGCGTCATCGAGATCCTTTCCCACATTGCTCCGATGGACTGTGACCTTCCAAACAACCTTAGATTCATCATCACCTCGCGTCCAGAGCACTGGGCAGACATCTCCAAGTCCAAAAAGCTCAAACGCGCGGTGTTCAAGCAGTATTCCCTGGAGACAGAGTTATCTGTCATTGAAGTGCACAACTTTGTTGTTGCTAGGATGACGGAAATTACACCGGATGAGCCGGATTGGCATGATTGGCCAGATCTTAACCAACTGCAGAGGCTATCTGACAGAGCAAACGGTCTCTTCCACTATGCCGCAACTGCTCTTCACTGGATTGAACGGCGGATTGTCGAGGATGGAACGGCGTGTCGAGAGAGCGTGTTCAAGGAATTCAGCGAGGGGGGCCTCAACGAGCTTGAAGATCTGTACAGACTCATCTTGACATCATGGGAGAACGTCGGCACGCCTTCAAAAGATAGGGACAGACGTGCTACTCGACTAGATGGCTTTCAGCACGTCATAGGAACCATCATCGTGCTTCAAAAGCCATTGCTCGTTTGTGAAATCATTGCGCTACTTTCTGATATACCCAAGGACAAGTTCGACGTCACCAACTTCCTTCGGCAGATGCGCAGCGTTTTGATTCCGGGCACCACGACGTCGTTCGATGACGCTACGCCACAGATGCACAAATCGTTTCGTGACTATATCACGAGCGAGCGTGCACCGCTTGGATTCCAGATCCTGATCGGGGATGCGCACTTCAAGGTTGCAAGGAGTTGCTTAGACAATATCGTGAAAGCGGGGAGCGAGGGTGGTTTTGTGAACAAGTATGTTGTCACCTATTGGCATGAACACTTGCGGGAAGCGGGAGCGAAATGTGATGATAAGATGATGTGGAAACTGCTGGGTGAAATGGTGAATGAGAGGGTTGTCGGTGTGTGGATAAGAAAAGGGTATCGGGCAGACATGTTTCGGTCTGTGGCCAACACTGGGTGGAAGCTGCTGAAGGTGAGGCAGAAGCAGGGAGAGAGACACATGACTGATGACTTGAATGGCAGCAAAAGACAGATGAGCAAAAGTTGGTGCTGATGAGTGAGATGTTGGTGAAAATAAAGGTATGCAGTTTGGCATGGCAAACCTCACACTATTGGGCTAATGATTCATTTTTTCCTTTGCATCCCTGTCTTAAACACCTGCCTCTTCCACATACAATCTTGTCTGTCATGTCTTTGTCTCTAGTTGGTGTGTGCTTCTTTATAATGCATCTGTGTCCACCATACTCAGACCACCCTTTGTTTCTTTATGGCTAGGAAGTGTGTGCTTTCTTTATAATCATCTGTCTTATGATGATACTCAGACCACCCTTTGACTCTTTATTGCTAGGAGGTGTGTGCTTTCATCCTCCCCCATCTGTTTTTGATGAACTCAGACCACCCTTTGTCTCCTCATTTCTAGCAGGTGTGTGCTTTCATCCTCCCCCATCTGTGTTTGATGTACTCAGACCACCCTTTGTCTCCTCATTTCTAGCAGGTGTGTGCTTTCATCCTCCCCCATCTGTGTTTGATGTACTCAGACCACCCTTTGTCTCCTCATTTCTAGTAGGTGTGTGCTTTCATCCTCCCCCATCTGTGTTTGATGTACTTAGACCACCCTTTGTCTCCTCATTTCTAGGAGGTGTGTGCTTTCATCCTCCCCCATCTGTGTTTGATGTACTCAGACCACCCTTTGTCTCCTCATTGCTAGTCGGTGTGTGCTTTCATCCTCCCCCATCTGTTTTTGATGAACTCAGACCACCCTTTGTCTCCTCATTTCTAGCAGGTGTGTGCTTTCATCCTCCCCCATCTGTGTTTGATGTACTCAGACCACCCTTTGTCTCCTCATTTCTAGTAGGTGCGTGCTTTCATCCTCCCCCATCTGTGTTTGATGTACTTAGACCACCCTTTGTCTCCTCATTTCTAGGAGGTGTGTGCTTTCATCCTCCCCCATCTGTGTTTGATGTACTCAGACCACCCTTTGTCTCCTCATTTCTAGGAGGTGCGTGCTTTCATCCTCCCCCATCTATGTTTGATGTACTCAGACCACCCTTTGTCTCCTCATTTCTAGTAGGTGCGTGCTTTCATCCTCCCTCATCTGTGTTTGATGTACTCAGACCACCCTTTGTCTCCTCATTTCTAGGCTTGTGCGTGCTTTCATCCTCCCCCATCTGTGTTTGA
>NW_001889891.1:707713-728329 GCF_000143565.1 Laccaria bicolor S238N-H82
TGAGGACGGCGACGACCACCAACGAACGTCCACGGGGCCCACCACCAGGATCGACAAACGGCCACGAGGGCCCGCCAGCACCACCATCGACGGACGGAGACGAGCGCCCACCAACATCCACGCGCGCCCAGCACCACCATCGAGGAACGCCGATGATGGCCCACCACGATCTCTGACGATTGGGTACCAGGACCCACCACCACAATTGACAAGCTTCTATGTACGGCCCACGCCCACGATCGACGGATGGCCACGAGGGCCCACGATCGACGGACGACGACGAGCGCCCACTAATGTCCACGGGGCCACGGGGGCTCATCACCACCCTCGACAAACGGACACGGGTGCCCACGACCACGATTGGCAAACCCAATCGCACCATCGACAATTCCCCAGCCTGCCCCCATCCTCCACCCCCACTCTCTTCCTCGCATACCCCATATCACCAGAAAAACCTCGTGATGCCGACATAACATGACCCAACGCCCCCCTCTACGAACCAACACCGACGTGTTGAGCTTAACGCCAGCGTGCACAACCAGCCCCGACGTACGAACACAACCCGAACACGAGCCCAAAACAATCGATTAGCAAGGGGTCGTTATTGAAGGGGAGACGTGGTGCTCCTACGTTGATACTTCCTACTTCTATATACTATTACCTTCCCATGTAAAGTGTTTCTCGTAGATAAGGAATACATATTATATTGCCATTTACCTGGGTACAGAAGGACTTGGACAGGGGGACTTGTAATAAAAAAAAAGAAACTGAAGTTGGCCAGATGAGCAGGCACACGATGACATAGATTCGACACATTCAGATGTGTCGAACACATGTAAAATCGACACATTAGAAAGGAGGAACACATCAATGTGTCGGCAATTTACCCTATGTGTCGCGTTATGACCCTATGTGTCGCTGTCCCGATTTGGGGAGTGTGTTACTTTTCGTATACACTGGGTTATCAGGATCGTTGATTTGCTAGTGCCCCCTCATGATGCTTTTTTCACGAACGGCACAGCAATCGGAAATAGCTAACAGAAGCCCTTCGCAATCGCCGCCTCGCCAATTTCCCAACCTTCCCGTTCCAAGAGGTCCGTACGAGTCTTATGAAGATATGCCCTCCCGGGGCAGTCCTGAGCGGGAGGGTATTACATTCACTCGACCTGCCGGTTCGCGGCCTTATCATCGAGTCCGTCCCCCTGCCTATGATGCTACGCTCCAAGTCGCAAGTCCGTCTCAGGCTTGGGCCTATGCTGGTCCTGTGGCGCCTAACTACTATGTTAACACACCATCAGGATTTAATAACGCTCCACCACAACCTGTTCAAGGATCGGCGTACAGCCATGCGCAAGGACCGGCGGGTTACGCTCAATCTCCGGCACAATTTGTCCAAGGATCAGGACACCCAGCACAATACTGTGGTCCACCTCTGCCAGAATACTTCAATGATCAAGGACTAACGCCACATTGGAATTACGGAGGCCAGTAATTCTGACGAGTTGAATAATACCTCGCTGTCATTGCTTCTGTCCTGTTGTCTCATGAGTCATGACCTGACCTCTCGTCTGCAACTACCCCGCCGGAATGATTTCAAAGTCTCTCGTCTTCTCTGTATCTTGAATTTCTTTTTGTAACTGCTCTTCCTGTCCTCGTCGTCTTGATTACGCCCCACTCACGTTTTTATCCGATTCGCCTCTGTTTTGTATCCCATCCGATTCCCGAATGTCCACAACATCCGTATTGCATTAGGTCTTTGTTTCTGTGTTACCCCAATGTTATCATTTACATGATATCTGTATCCTTGTCTATATTTTTGAGCGCAAAAGTCGTCTGTCATCAACGGAAGTTCTTGAGGTAAGTTATCAGCCGGCGCCGTTGAAGGTTGACCATGGTTAATGCAACTGACAATGCGTGCATGCAAAAGAGGCAAGCGAGACGATGATGCTCACCTTTTGCTAGATAACGCATGGCAAGAGGTATCCCTCGTTGAATTTTCAGAGCTATACATGAAGCGTTGGAGTACGCTGCAGCTCGGAAATGCGCCAACCACTAAAAGCTGTCCCAAGCGCCAGAGCACCCGACAAACTGTATATGCGCCCATTTGGCGCCCATACAGGTGATGGAAATAAATCATTGGCACCTGTAAAAATTAGCGCGCCATTGCGCAAGGATACAGCAACTAAATATTAAATGGGATGGGCAATAATGTCAGGGAGCGGCATTCAAGAGACAGGAAACATACTTCAAAGACCGGTGGTGTGAAGCGATAGCCCAGCCTGAGACCTTACTTCAAATCATCAAGAGTTTCGTGTGCCTGTCATACCTGCACCGTAGCGGCCGTAGAGCATTCCGATTAGGCCTGGGGAGGCGGACGAAAGAACGAAGGAAAAATAAGGAGCAGAAGATGGTGGTGATGATGGTCAGGAAGAAAAGACGTTATATTGAAGAGAGCACCGGCAATAGATTGCCGTAGCATACCGGGTTAGTTAGTGAAGCTTTGACGTTTTGAAGACGTTCATGATACATGGTACACTTAAGAACATGGTTTATTATTGGCAGACTTCCAGACCCGCTTCAAGAGTAGTCGGCGAAATAACTAGCCCTTTGGATAGCGGCGCTCGCGGCTCAAGCGGATTCTGCCTGAACACCCTTTGACGTCAAAGATTCTTGGCGCTTCAAGTTGAACAAAAGCCACATCAAGTCAATATAGATATACGATTATGGCTGTCGAAACGCCCTAAATTACCTTCATGATATGGTATAAATCGGATAAATACTCACAGTACAACACGACTGAAAGGAGAGGAAAAGCCTGTCAACATTCTGCTGGCACGATGAGGATTTTACAGACACTCACATCCCTCTTCACCAGCTGAGTTTCTCATCATGTAACCGTTGAATGTCCCTTCGATCAGAATTAAAAACTAAGTTGAACGTTGTGCGACGGCTTACCCTTCCTGAAATCGACCATCTTAATCTCGACGCCGTCCGAGGTCAAATTTTCGCCCTTGACAACCCTTAACCAAGTGGGATGATCTTGAGGGGATTCTGAGAAAATAGACGTAAATTGTACAATGTATACGACCAGTGTGGGACCCACCAAAAGATGAAATAGCTTTGAACCTAAACAAGAAACGAGTTAGTATTTTTGGTGGCTCCATCGGTTCTGCATCATCCGCTGTGTACCCCGGATACTGGACAGTCGGTACTTCTGGTGACTCGGGAATCAGGGAACTTGAATCGCGAATAATGAAGGCCATCGGTTCATCCACGGTGTATCCTGGATACCGATCGCTGAGTATAGATATATCATCGCTATCGTTCATGGGCTCGTCACTGCTTATATTCTCGAACAGCTGCAATGACTTGCTGTTGTTATTGATGCCTTCTGCTCTAACAAGCCGGCGTGTCAATGAGGCAGCGTTGAAAGGGGGCGCGATGGACAGTGCAAGGATGCGCCCTAAAGCTGTATCTTCTTCGTCAAAGCATGCTTTCGAAGGAGTCTCGCCGTCTTGATTATAGAAACGATAGTGGACTGCAACAAAGGGTAATAAGTGCCTAGAAAGCACGGGACGGCAACAGAAGACACTTCACTGTACTGCGAATTGGCCGGATTCTCGAGGGTCACCGAAGGTTGCGGAAAGCCACTGGACGTCCGTCTCTCGGCACTAATGACGAGTAAAAACATGGGCTCTTTCTCGTACGAACCCGGTCCGGAATAGCTCATGATAGCAATGCGAGCGCCATCATTCAGGGCGGTTGGGCTTGTAAGCGATGAGTATATGTTCACTCCCGAAAATCCTTCAATCTTGCATATGTAATTCTTAAGAGACGCGGCGGTATGGGGAGGTGTGACGGCTTTGGATAAGATACGGCCGAGGAAATGGTCGTTGAGGTAGGCGGGGCTTCTTGATTCAATTGCGCCATCTGCTTGATAGAGACGATAGTAAACTATATAAACATGGTTGAGGGCAGGTAACGTCATGGAGTTAATCCCTTTGACGTACGATAACGAGGTCTGAAGGTGTTGGGCACCTCGGAACCTGCCTACAACCCTCGAGTGATGAGACTGAAACGCTGGCTTGAATCGACAATGTGCTCACTCCTCCTTTACCATCCTTTGCAGGCGCTTCCACTGGTGTCCGAGTCTGTAGCCCCCCAAGTTGTTAGACTGCTGCGCTATATTGGACCACACTTACTTCGTCTACTGGAGACGTTGCAACTGGAGTAGTCGCAGGGGTTGCAGGCGTGGATGGTGCAGCACCCATGGTTCGACCTTCCCTGAAGACTGCCCGTCGTCACGAAGAGGAAGGAACAGGAAGTGAGGCGGGCGTCTATCAAGCATGATTGTGGTCTGGTGAACACAGAAGCGCGTTGTGTGGGAAAACGTCTACAATTATGTAAATATGAGAATCTTCTCTCGTCAGATAAGAAGAAAATTTCCTCACGTAGAATCTGTCGAAAATTTCCCTTTCTACTCGAGTAAAATGTGACTGGACGGGGTTTTCTAGAGAAGACATAGGAATATGTTTTCTCAATGTCTTCCCTCCTGAAGTCCGCGAAATTTCTCTACCCATTCTGGCGTGCATGTCGTCGTGTGCGCCAAATAAGGCTAAGTACAACAAGATGATTGCGTGGGTTTTGTCGGATTATATAAGCTTACCGGCATTTGATCAACGTTGAATTGCCCAATTGCTGAACACGGCTAATTCTCCCCCCTCGTGTAATAGGTAAGTCAGTTCTCTGGTACCCATACAGAATCTGTAAAGGAGAAGGTTGCTATTGTGAACAAACAAAAAATTGAGAGATTTTTCCTAAAAACACTAATTTTATGAAAGTTCCGGTCCATCCAATGTTGAGGCTAGCTGCGTAGCCGTCAATAAAATGGATCCGCGAGTCCCGCGGGGGTTAGGCTCGCTTCGCACAACTAGTTTGTTGCACTCAAGTTTTTTAGACCTTTGAATAATACGACTGTGACGACAGTTCCCACTGCGGAGGCCTGGGTCGAGGTGGCCAAAGTCGCGTTAACGAGGATTAACGCGACTCTGTCCCAACTTTGAAAATGAATGCTAGGGGGGAAACAACTAAAAAAAAACATATAATAAGACATCCAAGATGTGCAAATGACTCTGATGCAAACGTTTAAACAGTCTAGCTCTTCTTATGTCATTTCAGAAGATTGTTGAAAATGCCACCTAAGTTTGAGGGTTGATTTAACATGCAATACATAAGACAATGTGCATTTTTTTTTGTGATAGGTGCGTAAAGGTATACTTCATGAACATACTTGCCAAGTTTCATCTGAATAGTTCCAGAAATGCATGAGATATCCATAAAACACTCTTTTTCCCCGCCAAAAGTTTCGACCTTTGCGAATGGAAAATTTGTACTTGTTTGTCCGGACTTTCAGCGCTTTAGTGAAGGAATGCTCGCTTCGCTCGCAAAAATCATGTAAAGGGAGTACACATTTTGTGAAGCTTAAGACCTGATCCAGCATTGGTTGTGGGTGGTCTCTGGGCGCCATATACGTACCGCCATCCAGCGCCATCCTCGATTTCACAGCACCAGTGAGATGGTGCTTCCACAAAGAGCAGCATTTTCACTCAAAAAAGCAGCTAGCGTAATTTTTTGTTTTGTTTTGTGTTGCACAAGCACCTGGAACTTGTCTATGGTCAATCAAACTACAATGATCGGTTACCATTAATCCCATTTACCTCATTTCAGAGATATCCGACTTCCCCCCGCTTTCCGTTGGAAGTCGAGGATTATAGGTACAAAATCAAGGAGGTCCGGCCAGAAAGTTGAAGAGATCTGGATCTGAGTATCTTCACAACACTAACGACACTATCGCCAGGTATTCTGATTGATTGAGGAAAAAGTCGAGCGTACCTGACACAGTATGAAATCACTCAGCCGTTTGACCCCGCTCGTTCTTACGAGGATGTCGAGTGGGGGACTGCAGCCTAATGATGTCATTAGTTAAGCGTCGATGTCCTCTTCGGTGATTTGCCTGAGTGAGTTAAATACGCGATGAGTAGGGAGAAACAGTAGGGGTGAAAGAGAGATGAACACACGGGTTTGAAGGGTCAGCGTTTCGGACACACGATTCAACGGCGGTTGTTATTTCGTCGCGTGATGTATATGACATGCAGAGATTGAGGATAGCGCTGTGTATTATGGTTCAGGTTGGTGGAGTGGAGCGAGGGTGAGATGTACCGTGTATTACGTCGAGTTATATATTCCGCCTTTTGAACTGCGAGTTGGACTTTCTCTGGCAGGAGACTCGTTCTACCCAAAACATTGAGTCTGACACCGTATTCATCAAGAATGTCCCTGTTAGGTGGCCGGAAGGCTGTGAAGCGCCGAAATGAAGGAAGGCAGAATGAGGAACGCACCCATGTTCACAAAGCTCCAGCAGCTTTTCTTCCGCTAGCTGCATTAACGCCTCCACTTCATCTTCGGAGCGTTTGAAGTTTTCAATTGAAAACACGTACGCGCTGACGCACTGAACATTCCAACCCAGACAAACCTCCAACATCTGTTCTCTTCTCGTCAGTCGTGGTTCCCCAAAAAGAAAAGCAGGGAAAACTCACCCGCCGTAAAGCAACATACCCGTCCGCATGCCCCTCTTGTACCTGCTTCTGCTGCCTTCTAGCGTATCTGCGGTTTCCATCCATAACGAAAGCGACATGTCTGGGCACCGGGCCCGCTGCGAGGACTCTGAGGAAGAATCGCTCGGCTTGGTTGGCAATTGAGTCGCGCAGCCAGGCGAGGCCACGTAGGATAGCGGTCATGGAGATATAGTCGTCGTGAGAAGCTTTTGCTTCATTCGGCAAGGGCAACGCTACCATGATCCGGTGCGCCTACAACTTGCCTACAACCCAAAACAATCGGGGTCCGAAGTGTTCAGTGTCGTTCCTGTCCTTTGTTCTCAACTCCCATCAACATTTCTCCATCATGGCTCCCATCCCGGAAGAAATGATTATCGCTGCAAGGGATTCAGTGTTGGAAATGGTGAATGACACGTATGTAGTCACATTTCTTTAGTGAAAGATATTCAGCTATCAACGTCAACCCACATCCAGGCGGCATCAGACAGAGATCGAAATTGCCTGGAGAAGACTCCACCCTATGCAGCAAAAAATCATGATGAAGAAGATTGTAAATAGGCTGACTCCGGAACTATTCGCTGTCCCCACAGAAAGCTTGATTGAGTCGCAAATTCTTTCGTCCTGGATGATTGATATGGTGAGTACTCAATTTCAGCCGTGACTCTTGCTTCAAGACCCACGGTTTGTTGTAGATGCAGGTGATGAGGGCTATTAAGAAATCAGGATCTGGCTCGCTAAGAAAGGCGGTATTGACGTCAGCGACCTGCAACAGCGTGCAGTCAGAAGCCGATGAGATGTCGAAAGCCACTACGTAGTAACTCCGGTAGAGAAGAAATACATGTCAATGACTAGTTGCTGTGTTTTTCGATCGATAGATGGTCAGCCTCAGGCTAGGTGCTCGTGCGTTTGTGGGGGGACCTGATAGGGGAATGCCTCATGGGGATTCGGCAAATCGGTGAATGCTGTTGTGATATGATTTTCTGGGTACGACTCTGGATATGTCTTGTTCGAGAAATGATTAAATTTTGAATTGATTTTGAACCCTTCAGAATTTAATGGGCTAACATGCCATCTGTGTGCGAAGCACAGGCACTGGAACACGGGAGAGCGAGTCAAAGAGAAATGTTCTTGTTTTGAGGAAAATGACGGATGACTGTGCTTTTTAGCACCATACCGCGCTGCAGGTCATTCAAAGCAAATTCGAAGTACGAGTACCTAATTTACAAAGGATTTCAGACGAGGTCCAATTTTTTTTCCACGAGTTGCCGAAGCAACATATCCGCATGTCCCTCTTGTACGGTTATACCTGCTTCGGCTGCCTTCTTGCGTATCCGCGGTTGCTATCCATAACGAAAGCGGTTTTTGCTTGACTGCTTCCGCCCATCCTCGGCAAGGGCACCAGCAACCATGATCCAGGGTCCCGCAGTAGCATTTGCAGTACTAAGTTGCCGGAATGCTCTAAGATATTCTCTGGTCGACACGTTCGAGCGCGCGTTGAAAAAGTTTGGCTTATTGAAAGGGTTCGTCGTGACGCGTGACGTAGGGAAATAACAAGAATCTGAAGGAAATTCAGAAAAGAGGTGCGTCGTGAAAAATGAAGATAAACAGGATGCCACGAATGGAACAATCTGCACTTCCACAACGTCTCTAAATGCAACAAGAATAATGCTAAAGTTTGTGTGCTGTGTGCCAAGGTCAAGTTAGCGCGACTTCAAATGTGAATCTCTCTGCATCAGTAGAATCACAAAATCGCTTTCAGCCGCTTTCACCGCTTTTGAAAGCGGTGAAAGCGTGAAAGTGGTTCCGCTTTAGGAAGCCAAGTCCATATTCTTTCAAAAGTGGTTTTAGCTTTCAAAAGTGGCGAAAGCAGGCGAATGGTTTTGGAAGTGGCCGTGAAAGAGGTTGAAAAAGAGACTCATAAAAGTGCGCACAAAAAGACAATAAAATTTTGAAACACTGATAAAAACACTAGCCATTCACTACTAGTCTAGATCTACTACCTGCCGGTGCTTATTGATCCTCCAACAAATCCTCGTCATCATCCGCCAGCTCAAAATCTGATTCGCTGTCAGAAGCCTGACTATGTACCTTTCACTCGTACTCAATAATATAGTAATGTTTGCGTAACAGCTATTCAGCCGTGCGCGCCGTGACCCTTGCGTGACCCGAACAAGCCCTATGAAGTTTTAATGTGCTGTGTAGACAGTGTATACGAAAAGTAACACACTCCCCAAATCGGGATTTGAGGCTCGAGTTGGAGAGCGAGCTTGCGAGCTTGAAACAACTCAAGCAGGGGCTTTGTAAGCGCAATGCGGAGATGTCCGATTTATCACGTTCCGTGATGTTGACAGCCTTCTGAGGTCTGTGCGCTGCGAGGATAAAGTACCTCGCGAAGCAATAAAAATTCCTGTCTTCTTCGCTTTCATTCCCATTTCCCCCGCGAATTCTAACCTTCGCGGAATTTTTCCGATTTCATTTTAATCCATTGAAACTCAAAATGACTGATCTTGACACTTCACGTCCCCCTGCTGGTGCCACTAACAAAGAAGTCCCTTCTGACATGTCCAGCGTCGTAATCGACCCAGTCACTACCGACAACTCCACCGCCGAAACTCGTGTTACATCAGAGGAAGACCTCAATCGCTCAAAAACTCCTCCCTCTGGGCCAGCTGCCCCCAAGATGACACAGATATATGCGGCTCTACAAGCTATTTCACCTGCTTCACAAAAACTCGTCCGTGACACACTCACTAACACATTGAAAGACAATCCCCTTCCTGATGTCATCTCGGCTCCCAAACTTCTTTTTTCTGTCACTAACGAGACCACCTCGACGTCCTCTTCTTCCAATACAGGCTACGGCATTCACCCTTTTATTATCTCTCTTGCCGAGAACGGTTCTCATATCCCTCTATCACTTTTCACCACTTCCGCAACAAACACTTTACATACAAGCGAGGCTTCTATCCCGCAGAAAACGGTTATCAATAGGCTCACTAGTTTGAAGCGGCACATCATCGACATCAAGTTCTTCCAGGGTGAAGACTCCATGGACATCGGGGATTGGCACGAAGCATGGACTCGATATCACCGCTTCGTCGAGACCCATGGCGACAAGGATTCGGCCATTCGGTGGAAGAAGCACCATGAATTTTTAGCTGAACAGGACAACCTCAAACGCAACTTTCCCGCCATTCTCAAATTCGACATTGAAATTCGTACGAAATATAATCTAACACCAAGCCCTCACGACGAGGATTCTTACAGGCGCCGCTTCGAAGCCATTAAGCTTGAGGTGCTACACGGCTACAGGCGGAAATTCTGGCAGCGAGGTCTGTCTCGGATGCCGAATCGGTTCACAACGTCGCTTCGTCTTCTTCCTCTTGGAAAGGCAAGTCGCGTTATACGCCTTATCATCATCGCAACGCAGAGTCTTCGTCTCGTCAGTCTGGAAGTCGTACCGAGAATGTCGCCACAAACTCTAGCAACAGTTCTTTTCGGTCCTCTGGCGCTTCCACCCCCATCTGCCTTATCTGTCAACGAGATCATCGTTTCGCGACATGCCAAGAGTCGATCACGCAGGTTGGTAAACAGACGACTGCGAAATATGATAACCGAAAGCTCGTGCGTCGAAGCGACGGAGCTATCATTTGTATCGCCTTCAATCTCAACAGGCTCTCTATCTGCTCCAAGTCCCACTCGGATCATCACATCTGCTCTTTCTGTGGTGCTTCCGATCATGGAGCCTGTTCTCGCAAATGCATCTGAACCAGACTCTACAGCTTTATCATCTCATCTTTCCGCTCATTTGCTCTCCCTACCGCTTTATCATCTGCTTGATCATCTTACATTCTGTCCAGACCTGATAATCAATGATCGCTTGCCATACTCTGATAACCTTCGTCTCGAATCATCTCCTCACGACTCTGACTCTGATTACTCAAAAATCATAACCCCTTATAGCACGGACGCTTTTCACACTTACTTATCTAAAGCACAAATTCTCAATTGGTATCCTGAACTTTGCTTCAAATTATCTCACGGCTTTCCACTCAGAAATATTGCCGATCTCAACATGTCTTTTACTCCTGGCAATCTCGCATCTGCTACGCCTCACGATCACATTATCCAAGAATACATTGCTGATGAACTCAAACTTGGACGCCTCTCGGGTCCGTTTACTCAAAAAGAATTAGAAACCAAAATCGGTCTGTTTCGTTCATCACCAATCCAAGTCGTTGTTAAGCCTGGCGAAGCCGGTGGGCCTGACAAATTTCGGTGCTGTCGCAATCTCTCGTATCGGGGAAACTTGGGGTTTTCAGTCAACGATGACATAAACTCGGAGGAGTACCCAACGCGTTGGGGAACGGCATCTGAATGTGCTAAAATTGTAAGTTCTACATCATACCTATCAATTTCTCTATTCTTTTATGTCACTCGCACATACATATCTTCTCTCTCATTTGAGCCTTGTTCGGATGCCCTTCGCGGCGGAGTTCACAACTCTTAGCTGCTTGAAGGACACGAATGACTTAGGGCCAAGTTTCTTTCACGTTTTTTGATCATCTGGTAGTCATGGCTTATACGTCAATCGTGTAGGTCTCTACAGCACCTCCAGGAACACAGGCGTGCACCCTTGATGTAGAAGGGGCGTACCGCACGGTTCCAGTCAGCCCTGCTTCCAAACGTTACTTGATCGTTGAATTCAAGGGTTTGTTTTATATTGATCACAATGTACCATTCGGCCTCGCCTCTGCTTCAGGTTTACAAGGAGAGGTCGCAGATGCGACGGTTGACATCTGGCATAGTCTCCGCGTTGGGCCTGTTATCAAATGGGTTGACGATTTCAATGCTTTTCGTTATGCGAACAAGGCCGGCCTATTTTCTGGAACTTCTGATGGCACTGTCTATCGTTATGACTATGATCTTGATTACATCAAAGCCATGATTGCCCCACTCGGGATTCCATGGCATACAACAAAGGGTTCTCCATTTGGAGATATTTTTTCTTATGTTGGTTTTGAATGGAACCTTGTCGCGAAGACTGTCTATCTCACTAAAATCAAACGTGAAAAGCATCTCGCTAAAGTTCTCTTCGTTTTGCAGGATTCCCCCTTATCACGCCAATTCCTCAAAAAAGACATACAATCTCTGCACGGCTCGCTATCACACATCACCTTCGTCTATTTGCGTGGCAGAGCATATCTCAACAATATCATTTGGTGGCTCACGACCTTCACCAGCGACTTCGCTCCAAGATTTCCTCCTCCTTCCGTTATTTCAGACCTTAAATGGTGGTCAATTCAACTTTCCAAGCCGTCTATCATTCGCTTTCTTGCTCCGCGTCCCCCTACCTCTGATCTCAACATTTGGGTTGATGCCTCAACAGACTGGGGTATCGGTTTGCTAATTAATGACTCATGGGACGCGTGGAGGACCTTTCCATCATGGAAGGCTCCTGGACGAGATATTGGATGGCTCGAAGCGGTAGCTGTTGAGCTCATTGTCACGCTTCTCAACGAGATGCATTTTTCTCACCTTGATGTTCTGATTCGTAGCGACAATGAAGGAGTCATTGGCGCCTTCCGGAAAGGATGGTCAAGGAATCAAGAATCCAACTCGTGCATTCGGCGTGTAAAAGCCACTCTCGAGCAACGTGACCTTTCCATTTCTCTTTTATACGTAGAATCTTCCATTAACTTAGCAGATCCTATATCTCGCGGCATCCTTCCGCCTCTCGAGCATCGAGTAACCATTCCCTATTCTATACCATCCTCAATCTCCAAATACTTTTATCATGCATGATCTTCCTACTCTATCCGACCATCTCAAAAACGTAGATGTACGTTCAGAATTATCACGATTTTCGTCCTCCATGGACATTTGCTCTTCATCTTTATCCCAACCGCAAACACGTATACGGATACCTAGGAAGCCTCGGAAGGGCAATGAGATAGCCCCTTCCATATTCCGTCCTCACGTCGTTGCAGGCGAAAGACTCCTTAAATGGACCTCACCTCATACACAGATTTTTCGGGAGAATATGTTGAAGGCGCTACCCGAGTCACATTTTACACGCCTATTTGAAGTCATGGCTTTTTCCCTCGACCAAGCAACTCGAGACGGCTATGCTTCAGGTCTGCTGCACTTCACGCAGTATTGCGACAGTATAAACATTTCGGAGGTCGACCGTATGCCAGCTTCCGAGTCATTGATTGCCTCATTCATCGCCTTTCACGCCGGGAAGGTAGCGTCGAGTACAATTGACAATTGGCTCGCAGGCCTTCACTTCTGGCATACTATCAATGGTGCTCTGTGGAATGGAGGTGACATCTTGTCCCGTGCAAAGAAAGGAGCACAAAAACTCGTACCTATATCATCCAAACGGGCCAAGCGTCCTCCTGTTACAATAGAACACCTTTATGTGTTGCGTAACGGCCTGGACCTCTCCAATGCGTTCGACGCGGCAGTCTGGGCTATCGCATGTGTCGCCTTCTGGTGTTGCTGTCGTCTCGGAGAGCTCGTTATTCCGAGCAGGAATTTATTTGACCCTATCAAACATGTCGCCCGTTCGACCTCGTTAACCTTTCATATGCTGCCAAACAGCACGGAATACGGTACCTGTCAGATACCATGGACCAAGACAACGCTTCGCGAGGGCGCAACCATATCCATTACGGCCCGTGACGACCCTTCGTGTCCTATCAAAGCTCTGAAACATCATCTTGCATGTAGCAAATCCATACCATCTCACGCACCGTTGTTTTCATTCGAAACAGCTGATGGCGGCTGGTCTCCCATGACCAAAGGCTGGTTTATGGCACGTTGTAACGAGGTATGGATTGCTGCCGGACTGCCTGATATGCCAGGTCATGGCTTTCGCATTGGTGGTGCAACACACCTTCTTCTCATGGGCGTGGCACCCGATTTGGTCGCAGCACAAGGGCGTTGGAAATCAAGGGCGTTTATGGATTATTGGAGAAAAATAGAGTCAATCTTACCTCTGTTTATGTCCAGCGCGGGTTCCGCATCTCGAGTTTCTATCATCGAAGAGTCAATGTCGGCATACAGAAAGAAGTGGAAGTTATAAAATTGCTAATTACCTTGTTCTGTTTATGGACAGGGATCAGGCCGAGATTATCAATCTATTTTTATCTTATTTCTTCCGTACTTGCCTTAAATCAGCTTGCTCTAGTTGGGGTGTCGTGTCTTCGAAGAAACGCGACCGTGGTGAGCTGCGCATGGTGGTATGGTCTTGTTGTCTTCTCAGACCCTTCACATGGGGCTTGGAAACCAGGATCCACACCGGCACGCTCAAAGCTTTCGGAATTCTCGACTCAATTCATTTTTTCAAATATACTTGTTTTCTTATCACACCTGAGATGTCATTTGCATCCGTTGAACAAGTGGATAACTTCCCATAAGGTTTAGAAACCTAGATTATTTTTCTAAACTGACGTGCCGCCGTGCCGTTTGCCAAATGGGTCACAATCTGTCAAAGTTGAACTCCGCTTGTCATCGAACACCCTCTTCTAGATTTTAATCTAGACGAGGCCTCCCCCCCCCTCTTCTAGTTCTAAATCGCTTGCATAAACCCTTTTTTCATTGTCCGACAATCAATCCCTGAGCATCCCGTCCAAATCAAGCAAGGCATCAAGATCTATCAAGATGCACCAACCTATGTAGCTGGTCTCCTGAAGAACTATTCACTACATCTTTCTTGTATTTCTCGAGAAACAATAGGGAGTCAACAGTAGAAGACAGACAAGTCATTTTTCATTTGAACCGGGTTTTGTAGGACAGTTTTTTTCATCATGTTGACGATGTATGCAGCTCTCCTTCAAACCACACACCCAGGCATCCGATTGCACGTAAGTACAGCTTGTCTTCATGTTATTGGTCAGTTCTCCTCACTGAATTCTGTATCAATTGAGGCTGGAGGCGCAGTGGGCACGGAATGAGGTTGAGTAGAGAGATCTTAAATGAGATCCAAGTCACCAAAGAAGAATTGTACAGATTTGTGTTGCTTGGCTTATGGTTTAGAAAAATGACTGAATATATTTTTGAGCTCCGCCCATCAAACATTTAGAGAATAGTCTAGGTTTCTAGACCTTATGGGAAGTTATCCAGTATCAGATTTGAATTGTGCTAATTTCTTGAGATCAGCGCGACGCGTTTTGGATCCAAGTTGGCACATGCATGAGAATTTTCCAAAGCTTTCCCCCAACCCACGAATATTCGGATTTTCAATTGATTCAAGATTTAAAATTGAATTTTCGTGTTATCTCACATCTTAGCATCAGCGCGCTACATACAAAGCCAATTCATCGTGGTGGTAGTCGTAGCAGTGTAACATGAACAAACACCGCTCATCTTTACCTCCAACAGTCTGAAATGAAATCCTGGTGGCTGGCATCTCTCCAAAATGATAAAAACCTGCTTCGAACGCAGTTTCGGTTCTCTATCGTTCCTTGTTCTCCTACCTTGAGTCGGCTTGAATAGTCCCACCCACACTCTTTTATAATTACACTCGCTTTTCTCTAGTATGCCTGGCGTCGACTCTTCCTTGGCGGCTAGCGCGTCCGCGTACCCACACGCATCGGACCAAACTATAGTCGGATACATCCTTATCGCGCTCATCATTTTCGCGGCTATGGCTTTGATCTTTCGGTCCCTCTTCAAACTCGTCAAAGCTGCTCGACGTCTTGACAAGGCTGATCTTAAATCTGCAGCTGCTGTGGCTGCTTCTGAGGGGGAGTTGTCCACGTCGTCTACCTCTGCTGGTGCTGCTGTTGGTAATCATAACGTACGTTCCGCTTGCTTTTCATTTGTTTTTCTACTCAATGTTGGTAGGCCCAGCACCTAACGCACCGCCTGAAATCAGCCATCCCACGGCGGTGGGACGACATCGACGATAAGCTGGACGAATTCGAGCGGCTGACGGTAAAGTACTACGGGAACGCTAAGCGCTATGCTGTGCGTACGTTACAGAACATGGGGGTCATGGAGAAGGCAGAGCACGCGGACGAGGTGTGTATCCTTTCCTTTTCCGTTCCATTGTGTCGTCACCGCCATTGGATCGTATTTAGGAAGGGGGCATCGCATCGCATCCACACTCGAAAGCGAATGCGAAAGCTAAATGGAGGCTGACGGCTGGATATTTCAATAAGACTGCCTCGACCTCGTCTCAACATCAGGACCAGGACCAGCGGCAACAGCCGGAAGACCCAGCAAACACGACCACAGACTCTGATCTGGAGCTCGATGTACGTCTCTTTCATCCCATCCCCCAACCAACTAACTGACACTCCCCTCCCAGCTCGAGGACACATCCATCATCAAACTCCCCTCCCTCGACCTCTCCTCAACTCCAACACTCCCCTACCAACCCCACCCCTCAAAAGAACACCCAACAACACCCACGCACAAAGAAGTCCGCAGGATAACAGCCATCGACATCCTAGAAGCACTAGCCAAAGTCGGGCGTCTCTCCCTCTCCTTATCCTCCTACACCAACAGTACATACACGGAGAAAATGGACTCGCTACTCCCTCGCGTATCGCGCGATTCCAAGGCCTCCTTGGCTTCAACTCTAGAACGCGGGAACACGAGCGCGAAAGGCAACAAGGATTGGAGAAGACTCACTGCGCTTGATTATCTGAGTAAATTCGTCACTAGTGCGGTCCCGACGGATAGGAATAAACCGTTACCGCACCGGCCTATTTCGGTCGTTGGGTCTGTGCATAGCGGTGTGTCTGTGGAGGATGTGGTTATCGGTCCTCCTCCTCCTTTGGCGCTTGCTGTGATTTCGGAGGAGGATCTGGAGGGAGGAGGTGCTTATGAAACTTCCGCTTGTCAAGACGACGACGGGAAGCAAGCTGATTCCGAGACTGAGAAAGACGATGCTTTACCCGTTCCAGTTGCACGTACGCCTTCGACCCATCGTAGGTCCATGACACTCCCTTTACAACAAGCCCTACCACACCTCAACCTCGCATCGGGTCTTCCGTCTTCCTCTTCCCTTTCTTCTTCATCGAAGACTGGAGAAAAACTCATTCTTCAGCTTCAGCTTCAGGCAGAAAAAGACGGACAAGTCGTTTCCGAGTCTGACGAAAACACAACAACCACAGACGACTCAGAGCTTCGCCCAACATCAGACATACCCCACATCACAGCACTCGCAGAACTAGCAGCGTCAATCGTAGGCGAACATCCAGACGCTCCACCCATTTTGGAACGTGTCGCTTCTCTCTCCCTCCCTGCTTCTTCTTCGCTTTCACCTTTACCATATTCCCTTCCTCTGTTCGTTGACACCACCTCCCTTTCCCTCTCCCTCGACCCCACTTCCACTCCACTCCAGAATCAGAATTACAACCACCAAGCAACACCGTCAAAGTTCGCCTGGGCAGGCAACACCCACCGAACCACCTTCGGCCTCATAACGCGCGCCAACGTCCCGCCTACCCCGCCTAGACTGGCTATGTTCATCGGTGTGGGGGATGGGGGCGATGTGGGGTTTAGGTCGAATGCCGGGAGTGTTGTTGGTGTTGGGGGAAAGAAGAGTTTGGGTGCGGATACGGGGATCGTGCTTGTCCAGACGACGAGTTTGGATTTGGGGAGGGGTGCGGGGGTGGGTGTGAGGGGTAGTGCGAGCGGGAATGGGGGTGGGGGTGCGAATTTGAATTTGAATGGGAACGTGGATGCGAATAGGAATTCCAGGGCAAATGTCAATGGGAACGCGAATGGGAGCACGAACTCAAATGCGCCTGCGAGCCCTACCGGAAACCTCCTCCCCCTCACAAACCGTGGATGCGAATAGGAACTCTCAGGCACATGTCAACGGGAACGCGAACGCGAATGGGAGAACGAACTCAAATGCGGCTGCGAGCCCTACCGGAAACCTCCTCCCCCTCGCAAACACAAACGCAAATGCAACTACTAGCCCAGATGCCAATGTAAATTCGGCTGTGACAGGGCCGGAGTTATTGGAGAAAATAAAGGAGGCTGTGAGCGAGAGCCAGAATGAGGGTCATCTTGGGAAGGCAGGTCAGGTTGAGAGCGAGGGCCAGGTTGAGGAGGATCAGCTTAGGAAGGAGGGTCAAGTTGAGCAGCAGGAGGGGCTCCTTGCGAAGGACGGTCCGGCTTTCTTGATGTCGAGACTCAGAAAATCTTCAAAGAAGCCGAGGAAAGCTTTACGAAGCTTGAGTCTGATGCTCGGTCGGTGGTGACCGATCCTCTGGACCGAACTGTGTGGAACGAGGAAGACACCAAGAGATCCATACCATTTAATCGACGGGATGTCGAGACCTTGCGCAAATACTTTGTCTTTCTTCGTTTCCGCAACAGCGCAGCATACCGCCAGATGTGTCACCCTTGAGAAGTCGGGCTACGAGGAGCCCAAAGACGGACAAATCTTCAATGCTTATAGAACCCTCATCGCCCAGCTCCGCAAGCGATTCATTTTGCGTGGATTCATCGACTTTTTGGAGCATTCTTGGGCAGATGGGGTGATACGGTCGCGTTCAGACCAACGGTTGCCTATAGGGTGGTCTGTGGATACTTTTCAAGACGTAATGAACCTGTATTGCTGGCGCTTATGCGAAGCAGAGGTCTGCGTTGGCATTGCTTGCGAGGACCAGGAGTTCATTCTTGCAGATTGCTGTTTCGGTAGTTTGGATGAGGGATTCGACGAGGATCCGTGAGTTAACCATCTTTCTCTCAAAGTGCAGATGAAGATTTGACGTTGTCGTTGTATTCATCAGGGAATGCTGTGATCTCTTTTTCCCCGTCTTCCCGACTCTTGCTCTTTACATTCTCGGCACGGCAAACGAACAGTGTTCATCAACCTCCACCCATCGCCAGACTGGCCGATCAACGATCTGGATAGACGTTGGCTTGGAATCTGCGTCAGACGTCCATCTCCGAAATACCATGATCCTCCAAACTTACCCACACTTCCTCTACTTCTCTTCCCTCCGGACCGTTGCACTTTCCATATCATCGTACGACGAGTTCAGGTGGATCCAAGAGCATCAGGACTATAGCCGATTGAAGTAACGATGTCGACAAAAGTTTTTGCAGGAGACGGTCACCAAGACTTTGGTCGTGAAAGGGTCTGTGATCTTGACTGATCTTACCGATGAAGTTGTGAAGGGAGATGCGGCTGTCGCTCATGGAACGTTCTCTGACGTATGGAAAGGTACTTGGAACGATCCGATTGAGAGACGCCCACGGCCGGTAAGTATCTTTGTGGTGTTATGGTGCAAGATCAGCTCACGACATCGTTCAGGTTGCCATCAAGGTCCTGCGTCAAGTCATGGTACAAAATGTTCGAGAGAAGCTCATCAAGGTATGTAATACTTCTCTTGCTGGAATGTTTGGAGCTGACATGATGGTTCGTTAGCGACTTCAATCGGAGGTTATTGCTTGGCACCGTCTATGTCATCGCAACGTGTCCCAGCTTTTTGGGATAGTACATCTCTCACAGAGCATTGGCATGGTCTCGCCTTGGTGCGAACATGGGACGCTTTGCAACTATCTGGAGCATTTCCCGAGCGTGAATCGATTAAGACTTGTACGCATTCCATGTTATCCACCGAATTTCGTCACCTAACTATTGTTGTAGCTCGCCCAGGTGGCTTCTGCCATTGCCTATCTCCATACATTCAGGCCTACCATTGTCCATGGGGACTTGAAAGGAGTCAGGCCCCTTTGTTCGTCCTTTCCCGCTCCCCGCTGACCCCCAACTCAGGGAAACATTCTGGTCGATGAGCGTGGATATGCGATCATCACCGACTTTGGGCTCTCCAAGGTCATCGAGGAAATGTCCGAGACCATCAGCAAGGGAACATCTTTCTTTGCCGGGTCAACCAGGTGGATGGCGCCAGAGCTTATTATGGCACTGGTGGAAGACGATGGGCAAATTCCTCCCATTACAACGTTTAGTGATGTGTACGCATTTGCTTCGGTGTGCCTTAAGGTATGTCTGGCCTTCTACCTTAACCGATTGCATATGTGACTCATGTGTGCATGCAGGTAGCAACTGGACAGCTTCCCTATCCTCACAGAACAAACGACCATGCTGTAACTGTGGATATCATTCGAGGAGTCAAACCTACCAGGGGAGCATGTTGCCTGGTCCAAGTCAAGAACGTGGATGTCTTTTGGGATACTATACTCTGGATCGCTGTTGGGACTCCATTGATTACCTCCGCCCTAGCATGCGTGAGATGCTCACGCTATTGGATGAAATGGATCCAGAGCGATGATCTGCTCCCCCATCGTCCCTGCTCTACAGTGAGTTGAGTTCCCTTGAACTCCCCCGCTTTGAGCGCTGTATTTGTACTTAACTTATTTGTCTCGTATTCCCAAGTTTTCTTTTACTTTCATTTTTCCCCCATTCTTTTCGCTTTGAGTTCCCATCCGTTTTTCCATCGTTGTACATCGTTGTAAAGCCAGCAAATAAACTGTACTATTGATCCTCGGAATCGGCAAATGCTCGGACCGGAAGCTGACAGAATTTGGAGCATACAGCCGTCACAAACAATGACGTCGTTGCAATGGGAAATGAAAGGATGAAGACCCGTCAACAGCGACAGCGCCTTGACAGACTTGACAGCGCGTTTGAAGGAAGCGGTGGTTCAGAATGCCCCCGTGTGCCTAGTTAGGTTGACATAAGCAACGTCAATTTTTTTCTAAGGAAAACTTGAGGCAAACAGGAACATTTTTTACAAGGTTTTTCTTGCTACGCTTATTCGTTTTCCGTGACATACTGGGGACAACAACTACTGCATAAATTATATGGTATGAGATATCTACATATATCTACAACACACAAGGGTTGGTGTTTGTGCACACCCTAAACCCACCCCGTTGCATCCGCCGCGCGAGCTCATCAGCACGCCGTGCCATGGTCCACATTGACACAAATAAAACTAAGTAGAAGGGGTGGTATCAGATTCAAAACAAGGGGAGGGGAGGGGGGCATACAGAATCACATACA
>NW_001889891.1:728379-730885 GCF_000143565.1 Laccaria bicolor S238N-H82
CTTTACGAAGCTTGAGTCTGATGCTCGGTCGGTGGTGACCGATCTTCTGGACCGAACTGTGTGGAACGAGGAAGACACCAAGAGATCCATACCATTTAATCGACGGGATGTCGAGACCTTGCGCAAATACTTTGTCTTTCTTCGTTTCCGCAACAGCGCAGCATACCGCCAGATGTTGTCACCCTTGAGAAGTCGGGCTACGAGGAGCCCAAAGACGGACAAATCTTCAATGCTTATAGAACCCTCATCGCCCAGCTCCGCAAGCGATTCATTTTGCGTGGATTCATCGACTTTTTGGAGCATTCTTGGGCAGATGGGGTGATACGGTCGCGTTCAGACCAACGGTTGCCTATAGGGTGGTCTGTGGATACTTTTCAAGACGTAATGAACCTGTATTGCTGGCGCTTATGCGAAGCAGAGGTCTGCGTTGGCATTGCTTGCGAGGACCAGGAGTTCATTCTTGCAGATTGCTGTTTCGGTAGTTTGGATGAGGGATTCGACGAGGATCCGTGAGTTAACCATCTTTCTCTCAAAGTGCAGATGAAGATTTGACGTTGTCGTTGTATTCATCAGGGAATGCTGTGATCTCTTTTTCCCCGTCTTCCCGACTCTTGCTCTTTACATTCTCGGCACGGCAAACGAACAGTGTTCATCAACCTCCACCCATCGCCAGACTGGCCGATCAACGATCTGGATAGACGTTGGCTTGGAATCTGCGTCAGACGTCCATCTCCGAAATGCCATGATCCTCCAAACTTACCCACACTTCCTCTACTTCTACCGTTGCACTTTCCATATCATCGTACGACGAGTTCAGGTGGATCCAAGAGCATCAGGACTATAGCCGATTGAAGTAACGATGTCGACAAAAGTTTTTGCAGGAGACGGTCACCAAGACTTTGGTCGTGAAAGGGTCTGTGATCTTGACTGATCTTACCGATGAAGTTGTGAAGGGAGATGCGGCTGTCGCTCATGGAACGTTCTCTGACGTATGGAAAGGTACTTGGAACGATCCGATTGAGAGACGCCCACGGCCGGTAAGTATCTTTGTGGTGTTATGGTGCAAGATCAGCTCACGACATCGTTCAGGTTGCCATCAAGGTCCTGCGTCAAGTCATGGTACAAAATGTTCGAGAGAAGCTCATCAAGGTATGTAATACTTCTCTTGCTGGAATGTTTGGAGCTGACATGATGGTTCGTTAGCGACTTCAATCGGAGGTTATTGCTTGGCACCGTCTATGTCATCGCAACGTGTCCCAGCTTTTTGGGATAGTACATCTCTCACAGAGCATTGGCATGGTCTCGCCTTGGTGCGAACATGGGACGCTTTGCAACTATCTGGAGCATTTCCCGAGCGTGAATCGATTAAGACTTGTACGCATTCCATGTTATCCACCGAATTTCGTCACCTAACTATTGTTGTAGCTCGCCCAGGTGGCTTCTGCCATTGCCTATCTCCATACATTCAGGCCTACCATTGTCCATGGGGACTTGAAAGGAGTCAGGCCCCTTTGTTCGTCCTTTCCCGCTCCCCGCTGACCCCCAACTCAGGGAAACATTCTGGTCGATGAGCGTGGATATGCGATCATCACCGACTTTGGGCTCTCCAAGGAAATCGAGGAAATGTCCGAGACCATCAGCAAGGGAACATCTTTCTTTGCCGGGTCAACCAGGTGGATGGCGCCAGAGCTTATTATGGCACTGGTGGAAGACGATGGGCAAATTCCTCCCATTACAACGTTTAGTGATGTGTACGCATTTGCTTCGGTGTGCCTTAAGGTATATCTGGCCTTCTACCTTAACCGATTGCATATGTGACTCATGTGTGCATGCAGGTAGCAACTGGACAGCTTCCCTATCCTCACAGAACAAACGACCATGCTGTAACCGTGGATATCATTCGAGGAGTCAAACCTACCAGGGGAGCATGTTGCCTGGTCCAAGTCAAGAACGTGGATGTCTTTTGGGATACTATACTCTGGATCGCTGTTGGGACTCCATTGATTACCTCCGCCCTAGCATGCGTGAGATGCTCACGCTACTGGATGAAATGGATCCAGAGCGATGATCTGCTCCCCCATCGTCCCTGCTCTACAGTGAGTTGAGTTCCCTTGAACTCCCCCGCTTTGAGCGCTGTATTTGTACTTAACTTATTTGTCTCGTATTCCCAAGTTTTCTTTTACTTTCATTTTTCCCCCATTCTTTTCGCTTTGAGTTCCCATCCGTTTTTCCATCGTTGTACATCGTTGTAAAGCCAGCAAATAAACTGTACTATTGATCCTCGGAATCGGCAAATGCTCGGACCGGAAGCTGACAGAATTTGGAGCATACAGCCGTCACAAACAATGACGTCGTTGCAATGGGAAATGAAAGGATGAAGACCCGTCAACAGCGACAGCGCCTTGACAGACTTGACAGCGCGTTTGAAGGAAGCGGTGGTTCAGAATGCCCCCGTGTGCCTAGTTAGGTTGACATAAGCAACGTCAATTTTTTTCTAAGGAAAACT
>NW_001889891.1:730935-751045 GCF_000143565.1 Laccaria bicolor S238N-H82
ACCCAGACGCTCCGCCCATCTTGGAGCGTGTGGCTTCTCTCTCCCTCCCTGCTTCTTCTTCGCTTTCACCTTTACCATATTCCCTTCCTCTGTTCGTTGACCCCACCTCCCTTTCCCTCTCCCTCGACCCCACTTCCACTCCACTCCAGAATCAGAATTACAACCACCAAGCAGCACCGTCAAAGTTCGCTTGGGCAGGCAACACCCACCGCACCACCTTTGGCCTCATAACACGCGCCAACGTCCCCCCCACCCCGCCTAGACTGGCCATGTTTGTGGGGAGTAGCGGGGATGGGGGTGATGTGGGGTTTAGGTCGAATGCTGGGAGTGTTGTCAATGTTCGGGTTGTTGGGACTGGGAGGGAGAAGAGTTTGGGTGCGGATACGGGGATCGTGCTTGTCCAGACGACGAGTTTAGATTTGGGGAGGGGTGCGGGGGTGGGTGTTAGGGGGAGTGCGAATGGGGGTCGGGGTGGGAATGGGAACGTGGATGCGAATAGGAACTCTCAGGCACATGTCAACGGGAACGCGAACGCGAATGGGAGAACGAACTCAAATGCGGCTGCGAGCCCTACCGAAAACTTCCTCCCCCTCGCAAACACAAACGCAAACGCAACTACTAGCCCAGACGCCAATGTCAATTCGGCTGTGACTGGGCCGGAGTTATTGGAGAAAATAAAGGAGGCTGTGAGCGAGAGCCAGAATGAGGGTCAGATTGGGAAGGCAGGTCAAATTGACAGCGAGGGCCAGGTTGAGGAGGATCAGCTTAGGAAGGAGGGTCAAGTTGAAAAGCAGGAGGGGCTCCTTGCGAAGGACGGTCCGGCTTTCTTGATGTCGAGACTCAGAAAATCTTCAAAGAAGCCGAGGAAAGCTTTACGAAGCTTGAGTCTGATGCTCGGTCGGTGGTGACCGATCTTCTGGACCGAACTGTGTGGAACGAGGAAGACACCAAGAGATCCATACCATTTAATCGACGGGATGTCGAGACCTTGCACAAATACTTTGTCTTTCTTCGTTTCCGCAACAGCGCAGCATACCGCCAGATGGTTGTCACCCTTGAGAAGTCGGGCTACGAGGAGCCCAAAGACGGAGAAATCTTCAATGCTTATAGACCCCTCATCGCCCAGCTCCGCAAGCGATTCATTTTGCGTGGATTCATCGACTTTTTGGAGCATTCTTGGGCAGATGGGGTGATACGGTCGCGTTCAGACCAACGGTTGCCTATAGGGTGGTCTGTGGATACTTTTCAAGACGTAATGAACCTGTATTGCTGGCGCTTATGCGAAGCAGAGGTCTGCGTTGGCATTGCTTGCGAGGACCATGAGTTCATTCTTGCAGATTGCTGTTTCGGTAGTTTGGATGAGGGATTCGACGAGGATCCGTGAGTTAACCATCTTTCTCTCAAAGTGCAGATGAAGATTTGACGTTGTCGTTGTATTCATCAGGGAATGCTGTGATCTCTTTTTCCCCGTCTTCCCGACTCTTGCTCTTTACATTCTCGGCACGGCAAACGAACAGTGCTCATCAACCTCCACCCATCGCCAGACTGGCCGATCAACGATCTGGATAGACGTTGGCTTGGAATCTGCGTCAGACGTCCATCTCCGAAATGCCATGATCCTCCAAACTTACCCACACTTCCTCTACTTCTCTTCCCTCCGGACCGTTGCACTTTCCATATCATCGTACGACGAGTTCAGGTGGATCCAAGAGCATCAGGACTATAGCCGATTGAAGTAACGATGTCGACAAAAGTTTTTGCAGGAGACGGTCACCAAGACTTTGGTCGTGAAAGGGTCTGTGATCTTGACTGATCTTACCGATGAAGTTGTGAAGGGAGATGCGGCTGTCGCTCATGGAACGTTCTCTGACGTATGGAAAGGTACTTGGAACGATCCGATTGAGAGACGCCCACGGCCGGTAAGTATCTTTGTGGTGTTATGGTGCGAGATCAGCTCACGACATCGTTCAGGTTGCCATCAAGGTCCTGCGTCAAGTCATGGTACAAAATGTTCGAGAGAAGCTCATCAAGGTATGTAATACTTCTCTTGCTGGAATGTTTGGAGCTGACATGATGGTTCGTTAGCGACTTCAATCGGAGGTTATTGCTTGGCACCGTCTATGTCATCGCAACGTGTCCCAGCTTTTTGGGATAGTACATCTCTCACAGAGCATTGGCATGGTCTCGCCTTGGTGCGAACATGGGACGCTTTGCAACTATCTGGAGCATTTCCCGAGCGTGAATCGATTAAGACTTGTACGCATTCCATGTTATCCACCGAATTTCGTCACCTAACTATTGTTGTAGCTCGCCCAGGTGACTTCTGCCATTGCCTATCTCCATACATTCAGGCCTACCTTTGTCCATGGGGACTTGAACGGAGTCAGGCCCCTTTGTTCGTCCTTTCCCGCTCCCCGCTGACGCCCAACTCAGGGAAACATTCTGGTTCATGAGCGTGGATATGCGATCATCACCGACTTTGGGCTCTCCAAGGAAATGTCCGAGACCATCAGCAAGGGAACATCTTTCTTTGCCGGGTCAACCAGGTGGATGGCGCCAGAGCTTATTATGGCACTGGTGGAAGACGATGGGCAAATTCCTCCCATTACAACGTTTAGTGATGTGTACGCATTTGCTTCGGTGTGCCTTAAGGTATATCTGGCCTTCTACCTTAACCGATTGCATATGTGACTCATGTGTGCATGCAGGTAGCAACTGGACAGCTTCCCTATCCTCACAGAACAAACGACCATGCTGTAACCGTGGATATCATTCGAGGAGTCAAACCTACCAGGGGAGCATGTTGCCTGGTCCAAGTCAAGAACGTGGATGTCTTTTGGGATACTATACTCTGGATCGCTGTTGGGACTCCATTGATTACCTCCGCCCTAGCATGCGTGAGATGCTCACGCTATTGGATGAAATGGATCCAGAGCGATGATCTGCTCCCCCATCGTCCCTGCTCTACAGTGAGTTGAGTTCCCTTGAACTCCCCCGCTTTGAGCGCTGTATTTGTACTTAACTTATTTGTCTCGTATTCCCAAGTTTTCTTTTACTTTCATTTTTTCCCCATTCTTTTCGCTTTGAGTTCCCATCCGTTTTTCCATCGTTGTACATCTGTAAAGCCAGCAAATAAACTGTACTATTGATCCTCGGAATCGGCAAATGCTTGGACCGGAAGCTGACAGAATTTGTTTCCACCTTCAGCTTACTTGAACCTTACCACTTTTTACGCCCTTACTCATTCCCCCGGTCTGAGTCTTTCTAAGCCCGTCATGTGTTTGTCTATAAGGGCAAGACTCGATGGCAAATCCTGAACATTCTGAAAAATGGCCCGCACAATGCAAGCTCTCGTCACCGCACCAAACAAGACTGCCGTTGTCGCAGATATCGCTGTTCCCGAGCCCGGACATAATGAGATTCGGTGAGTTATATGATCCAAGATTTCAATGATGCTCTGAACTCCAATATCAGAGTCAAGGTGCACTCTGTCGCCTTGAATTTGGTGGACGCTCGGTATACGCAGTACCCCCTTGGTGAACTAGGACGTGTTGTTGGGAGTGACATCTCAGGAGTCGTTGATAAGGTCGGTGCGGGCGTGACGGGGTGGCAGGTAGGAGATCGCGTTGCAGGTCTCCTGCAAGGAGGTACGCTAAATCAAATGGACAGTTCCCCTTCAAGCTGACGTTTTTCGCCAGCAACTTCTGTGACCCCCCATCCCGGAGGATTCGCAGAATACGCCATCTTAGAGCAGGATCTGGCTATTCATGTGCCTGCTAGGATCACTTTTGATGAGGCTGCAACAGTTCCTCTTTGTGCTCTTACTGCTGCTCAGGTATGCACGATGTTATGGGCCGGTTCCACATAGCTAACAATGAACCTCAAAGGCCTTGTTTATCCGCCTCGAAATTCCAGCACCCTTTCCTAACCCATACACCTTCGCGCCTCCAGCAACGGATGCACCAAGCGTCCTCGTCTATTCAGCGGCAACCTCTCTTGGTCTATACACCATTGAGCTCGCCAGCCTTCTCCGGACCCCATCGGGAAAGCCATATCGCATCTTCGCTACCGCCAGCCCTAAGCACCACGCTAAACTCCTCGCACTGGGAGCCGAGGCCGTCTTCGATTACCGCTCACCTACATGGGTCGAAGACGTGCGAAAAGTCTCCGGCGGTATCTCTTACGCTGTAGATTGTATCTCAGAGAACGAGAGTACCGCGTTGATTTCTCAAACTTTTGTTGAGAGTGGTGGGAAGATCGCCGTCATTCGGAGTAAAGATTGGGACAAGGGGGGCATTAGCGAGGGAGTAACGCCGCTTTATGGCGCTGTGTGGCAGGGACTTGGACATGAGCTCATTTACAACGGTTCGTATTGAATTTCGAGTTTTTGGGTTCGCATTTCTCATTTATTAGAAACAGACGCAACCTTACCAGCATCACCATCCTGGCGAGCCTTCAGTGTGGCGTTTTACAAGTTTTTATCTGCTGGTTCTGCAAAGGATCGCAGTCTTTTCCCAATCTCGCCAAACCCCGTTCGCTTGATGCCCGGCGGTTTGGCAGAGATCGTATCGGACGCGTTTATGCTCATCGGCGCGTACAAAGTTGTTGATCGGCCTGTGGAAGCGACATCTGAGGGAGCTAAGGAATGGATGAACCCAGTATCAGGAGTAATACTTGTATATAGGGTTTGACATGTCGCCCATGAAGAATAAACAATTTAATGGTGTGGATTCTCGTGAAAACTAATTTGCAGGGCTGACGTGCGAATGGACAGCTTCGACATCACGCACTTGAGACAGGGCCCAATAAATATTCAGGACAAATCAGGACATATGTACCTCCTTAATCATAGCCGCTTGTAAAATAATGAAGTGAATGTGCATCCCGAAAACATTAATTCTCAAAATTACAAAAGGAAGAACAATAAGAACATCAACCACATTTAATTTGCATATTTAAACAATTTCTTTGTGAAATAGTCTTGGTAGCCATGGCAACACCACTCAGCTGAAGAATATGTGAAAGAATAAAATAATGAAATTGGCCAGTCAAGATGGCTGATGTTCTTATTGTTCACCAGTTTGAGATTTTGTTAATCAATGTTTGTGGGATGCACAACAGGTTTATTATTTTACAAGTGTCGACAATTATGGAGGTACCTTTGCGTAGATCACACATTGGACACTGTCTCAAGTGACGGCAGCTGTGAAAACACGGTGTTGCCATAATTATCCCACACTTTACAACCTCGTACTCACCTCTCAAATCTATGCGCTCCAATCGACGACCTTACCAAGGACCTAGAACGCAGTTAGTCGTCTCAATAGACATCGGCACTACATTTTCAGCAGCTTCAGTCTGTATCCTTCAACCGGGAACACCTCCAGTGTTCGAAGAGGTGCTTGTCCAGTCCACCATTATGACCAACGTCTTTCTTATTCATTATTTTTAGATTCTACGCTGGCCCAAGCAGGTGAGGCGATAGCCGATTTTACTTCCTGGTCTACTGAATAATCACACCTCGAAGGCCAATCCAGACGCCAAAGTCCCATCATATGGCAACAGGGATCAGCCAGCTTCAAAATCACGGCTAACACCGAAATTTGTACACTGCCGATTGATATGCCGAAGTTAATTATTGTATATGTTAACATAATATTGTTTAAAATCATCACATATTTCCTATTTGTCCGATCCAACGCGCCAATTCATCCTACAGCCTACAACGCGCGCCTCTCATCTCTCAGATCTCACTGCCATTCTGTCTTCCAGCAAGAAGATTCGTGTTGTGTCGCGTCACACCATATACCTCCGCTAACCACTCTTCACGTCGCAGCAGGTCTAATTGTGTTCTCACTCAACTCACCAAAAAGGTCTCCAAGAAGCTTTTCATGAAACTTACCGACAATGTGGCACTACTCTTCTAACCGATTCTCAAATTTTAACAAACAGGTGATTAAATATTTATATTGATTTCTTCAAGATTTTTTCGTGTTGTTAATTGTAGGAATTTATATCAGTGACCTTGGCCATATTTTTGCAAAAGGGAACGTTCCTGCCACACTTCAGTCTTTTGATACTGAGCACGTTTGCAACCGCTTCTGCACATGATTTGCTTAGCCCACCGATTATGAAGATTGTGAGGTTGCTACCTAGGTCCAGTCCATCGAACGTGAACTATGCTTCCTCCCGAAACACTAGTTAGCATCTGAATTCAACTTCAATTCCCCATTTTCACAATGTTACCAACTATCATTCAACTATTTGTTTACGCTACATAACTACTCTACCAAACTCTCCTATGTATGAACACCGATAGTAATCATAATGTGACTAGTTAAATAGAACTATACAATGCAGGAGAGGGCCGTGACTGAGGAGGATACTGGTGAATTGTTGAGACCACTGTCCGTGGTGCGCACACGACGTCGAGCACTGTCACTGTGGTTTGTTTCGCGTGTTCTGTGTTCGTTACTGAGTCACAAATGACCTAAGTGCAGAGGGTTAGAAATGGACGGGCGACAAAGTATCAACACACTTTTCATAGAAAATCTTCAGGATACCACAGGTCTCCTCATAGATAAGACCAAAACATGCTTCACACCCCCACGACGAGCGAGACAATGATTAGCAGGCCTCATGATACCTATGCGACTGGTGAGTGTATGAGAGGACGGCAGTGGCAGAAAACATACCCTTAATGTTATTGCGAAGAATCTTACAGTGACACTCAGTGAAAGTTGACTCTTGCTCTGAGACCCACCTGAGAGCCCACTCCGCCTCGCACTTGACGCAAGGAGTTATCCCAGTTGCATCGAAGAGATACTCATGCTGGCCTGGGTCCATCCTTGAAAAGCAACATGCCTCGGCTGCTTAAACTTAAGTCGATAAGCCTTTCAATGGCGATAGCGTTAGAGGCAGTGAAAAAAGCGGGGACATGGGAGCTGAAGTGATGTTCGTTGTCATTCATGTGGCAGTCGCGGAGATCCTTCAAAATCTTGTTGATGAGTCGAGTGAGAACCCAATTAGACCTGCTGCGACGTGACGCGTGACGCATGAAGAGTGGTCAGTGTATATGGAGCGACGTGACGTCACGCAAACCTTCTTGTTGGGAGACAGAATGGCAGTGAGCTCTGAGAGATGAGAGGCGCGCGTTGTAAGGCTGTAGGATGAATTGGCGTGTTGGATCTGACAAATACGAAATATTTGATGATTTTAAACAATATTATGTTACATATACAATAATTAATTTCGGCATATCAATCGGCAGTGTACAAATATCGGTGTTAGCCGTGATTTTGAAGCTGGCTGATCCCTGTTGCCATACCATCATTGGTCTACTACGATAGTTCAGGGAAACCACGTTGTCTCGGTGCCGAGACCGACAGTCCCGTGCGTTAGAAATTCTTAACGATGATCCTACGCTTCTAAACTGAATTGTTGCACAGGATACGAAGGCTGAAGCGGATGAAAAGGGCTGGATAAAAGCTGAATGGTACGCGTATCCAGTCCAATGTATTCTAACAATACTGAATGTAAGAATAGGTGGAAACTCTACCTCCGGCCTGACTACCTCCCAAAGATTAACGGAATTGAGATTGAGATCCCCGAGTTACCACCTTCTCGAACAGTTAATGATATTTTTGCTGATTTCCTCGAGTATGTAAAAGGCCAGCTGCAAGTGCATGTCACCAGCTCACATGGGAACGGGGAATCGCTTTGGAATTCATTATACCGCAACATGGATGTGGTGTTAACGACGCCTAATGGGTGGGAAGGCAGGCACCAACACCGGATGTGGGAAGCGGCTACTGCGGCTGGCCTTGTCATCAGGGGAACTCAAGTGAAATTCTTGACAGAGGCAGAGGTAGCTGGTGGCACTATACCTTAAGGTGGCGTTCTAGCTAGCCCTGGACAGCCTTCGGCGGTTGGAGGCGCGGCGGGAAGCGGTGGTCAGCAGCTCCGCGATGGCACATCGTCGGCAGCAGCCATCAGAACCAGCTCACAGCCAACAGGCGCTCCATTGTTGCATATGTCCAAACTCATCAGCTTCCACGGTGCTTCTATTTTGTCCGGAGTACCAGCACTTGCTAGTACATGTCCTGGTCAAGCCCCTGCTGAGGAAGACAAGGAAGGAGACGACGAGCTACTACCTACAATAACAGACGACGACTACTCCGCTCAGCTATCATGACAGAGTCAGTCTAAAGGCAACTTAAAGTGCGTCCTTTCTTTAGACTCGTATTGATATACTTAGTTAACAACTGGCTGTAGAGTTCTGATAGACAACTTCAGTCCTAGTCAGTACGATCGTTTCGAGTTGTATAGGAGGCATGCCTTGCCAAAGCAAGCCGTCCGAAAGGTAGGATTCAATCTGGATGATCCTTATGATCTAATCTCTTTTTTAGGTTATCCAGCAAACTTTGGGGTATCAAGCCTCCCAGCCTGTCGCCCAAATCATAGCTGGTTTTTCCAAGGTTTTTGTGGGTGAGATCGTTGAGCAAGGTAAGTATTCTTCTGATCGTTGTTTATCCATCAGCAGAAAGGCCCCAGGGCTTACCGCGGGTTTTCTTGTCACTTGCGTCTATTTTTCAACTACTCAATTCTTTGTATACAGCGCAAGAGATTCAAATGCGTCGTGGCGAGACTGGGCCCCTATCGCCGGATCACCTTCGTGAAGCTTATAGGGCCTATCAACAAGAAACTGGTCGAGTTGGCGCTGCTTGACCTTTGAGAGCGAAAAAGCTTTTTGTTCGCTAGAGTTGTCAGCTCCCATACGCGGGCAGTCTATCATCTGACATCGGGCATTGCCTTCCTTCCTGCATTCTACACCTGCCTGGAAACCCACACAAGTGCGACGTCGCCCTTCCCTCGAAGCATCTCAGTTAAGACTTCGATTAGGAAGGTCCGCCTCGTCTGCCGGCCTCTCATTTATTCCACCACCAGTATTCGATGAGCGCTTGTGTTTTTTCTTAAATTAAAGTACCGAGGTGTAAAGCTGTTTCACAAACTGGCGTGTACTTTCGCTTACTTCTACAATACCAGTGTGTTTTCTGTTGACCGATGACTCGACCTGCAAAAACGGTTCAAACGGTTTGTAAGACAGCTGCAAGGACTTGCCAAGATCCTTTCATTCAACTTCTACGCCCCTGATCGGGTAAGACTTTGTTAGACCGAAAGTGGATAAGTCCCGAGCCTCGAGGCTCGAGCCGAAAATATCGTTGAGATCAAATTGACATCAAATTGACATATCGCTCGTTCAATTTCACCCTCAAGTCCTTGAGTCCTTGACATGGTTGAGTTCCACAACCTCACTAGGCTTGTTCGTTTTGGAGCCGGTTGGCAGGCTGGGTTCCTTTGGTGTTCCGGAGCGTAGAAAACCGATCGGCTTTCGTTTTCCTCATCACGTGTATGTACGCGCTTGGTGTATGTTCTGATTCATTGTCATCAATGGACTTGTACACTCACCCACCCGACAAATTCTCATGGACATCGCTCAGAGGCTGGACAACTATTCGCGAGATCCTTGAATGTATCCCACAGTGGAAAATTGGACCACGACCTGCTGAACTCGACTTGATTATCCAACGATTGTCCGGAACGAATCTTCTCGACAAAATCCCGCCTTGTATGAGATATTACACATTCTCGTTCCTTGGGGCAAGGACTTTGAGACAGGCTTACCACTACAGATCGGCTTTTCATCATCATGATTGTCTTCCATCTCACACCGCTTGTCGCTGTCAGTGAACAACTTCCCAGGCAAATAATTCGTCCTGAATGCAACCTCTAGACCTAATCAGAGTTTTTGGGTCCATTTTCAATTGCAGAGCGATGTTTATGTAGTCCTATCGATCCAACATATGAGTAGACATTATTGCTGCAATACACACGTGATGCTGAAAAGGGCTTCATTCTTTTACCGAGATGACCGAAGGAACCCAGCCACCAAAGGCTCCGCAAAACGGAACAGACCTTATATCATTAAGGTAGAGGACATCCACTTCCTTCCAACGTCACGTGATGAGCGTGACAATTCCAAAAGCGTCTACATTTCTACAATAAATTCCTCATATAATAACAAAAACTTTTCAGGACAATCGGTTTCCATAGAATTGCTCCAAAAGTAGTTGTAATGTTGTAGAAATAAAGAAATCAGGAGAAAATTGAATATTTAGCGTGATCGCCCAGAAATACTGCCATGCAGCTGTATTCTGCGGCACGTCTTGCGGAATCCTGTCCCTCTCCTTTCAATGCATCAGTAAGTTCTACCTAAATTCGTTTGCATTAATGTGATATTGTTGGAGGTTCGCCACGCGAGCTGACCGCTTTATGGATGCCTATGAAAAGGGCCTCAACGGCCGTCAAGCTGCTTGGGCAGCGCACAAATATCGAGGACACCGTGTTCTCCCACAAACACTTATGGATGACATGGAAAAAGCAAAGATCCATTAAATTTGCTCTATCCAGAGCATCTACTGGACTGTTTGCCTTTCCATTTCATCAATTCCTGCCATGTTACTGTACATAATTTCGTATTTCTGGGGGATTAGACCTAGTTCTTACTCTTAAAATTTTTACTTTTGTATATAAATGCTTAATCTAGTTTTAAACGATTCTATGGTCTTCGATTTTGTGATTTGTGGGTGAGTAATATCTAATTCTCATTTCTCTTATTTTCTCGAGGTGTAGTTCCCGATTTAGATGAGGATGTCACAACAAAGTAACCGCACGTGACGTTGGAAGGAAGTGGATGTCCTCTACCTTACAAATCGATTATCATTTGTAATACTAAGGTCTGTATAAGAGACTACAACCTCACTCCCCCTGGGTTTATAATCGACCTCCTTCACTTTTTGAAAAATCTTAGACACCATGCACGCTACCCCACCGTCATCGAGGGCACAATCATCGGTGTTCTCGGGTATCTCGCCCTGACCCGTCTCTTGCGCTGGCGAAGATACAACGCCATCCACCGGGAATACATGAAGAAATATCAAGATGGAACGCTCACCCCGGAAGAGGCCCAACGCATTATTCTGGTATCAACTAGCTATGACATGCCATTGCTGCTGAACTATTCGCTGGCATTCGCCTTGTTCAAGACCTATGCGATTGTGAGGACGACTTTTTCACTCCATTTGCGGGCGCTGACGATGGCGTCACTGTCAGCCATCGATATCAAAGTTGTTGTCCGTGACTGGTGAATTTAAGTCGGCAGAGACGGTTTCGAAACGTTATGCGGATGTGTGTCTTTCTATCTGCTTTTCCGTGTCTCAAGTTGCTGAATAGCTACTTTTGGGACTTGCAGACTGAGATTCTGATTGGTTCATGTTAACTAGTACGTCACTCTTCAGGTTACTCCCTCATCTTTCATATATAGCTACCTGGGTGGCCTGCCCGATTTCTGGCTTTCTGGACCCCAATTTCAAGTCATCAGAGAATGGACCGCCCGCAGACGACCCGAGGGCTATGATTGCTCTTGCGAGAGTCAACTGGATACACTCCCGGTACAGAATTGTGGGTTGTCTTCTTCTTCGTTTCGTCAAGACTTATGACTTCCGTTGTTTGTAGTCAAACGACGATTTTTTGAATACGTTGTGCTTGTTCGCTTTAGAACCTCCGGTGAGAGATTGTTTGGCAAGGGTGGCGTAATGGCCGCATCTGATTCATCATCTGTCTGCTTATCTAGCGATGGGCAGAGCGTTATGGATGGCGGAAGCTCTCCCCAATGGAGTGTGAGGCGTTTTACGTCTTCTGGGCTGAAATAGGGAGACGGATGAATATGCGAGATATCCCCGAGTCTCGCGAAGAAATGATAGAATGGAGTCGGGTGTGTCGTCTTTTAGCCTTGATATCCTATTGTGTATCTCATTCTCCTCTGCAGGACTACGAGGTGAAGAATATGATTCCAGCTGAGACTAATAAAGAGGTCGCAGAGTATACCATGGCGGAGCTTCTCTCCGCTGTTCCGACACGTTTCGGCCTCCGGAGTTTCGCTGTCACAAGGGTGGCGCTTTGTTTGCTTGAAGATAGGGTGAGGGTTGGGATGATGTACGTATCCCCTTAGACTGCCTGACGTCCGCCTGTTCAATACTCTCCTCACCGCCACAGGCAACCTGCTCAGCCATGGTTCTTCCACGCATTAACGCGTGGCGTCATGGCGATGAACTGGACTGCACAACGCTGGTTCCTCCTTCCCAGGATATACCCCTCTTTTCCAGTTAAGATTGATCTACCCAAGCCAACCGGGGAGAGGTGTCCAAAGCTGCATCCAAACAAGTGAGGTCGATTTCTTGTTGTTGTAAAGGTGGCTGCTGACTATCCCGATAGATGGCAATATCGTCCTTGGTACAGACCCGAGAGCACCGGTTTGGGTTACCTCCAAAATAAGTTTCTGGTGGCCATTGGCTGGTATAGCGAGATGCCAGGGCCTCAGTAGGTCTTTGCTTTGTTTCTTGAGTGGGTGTAGCTCATGGTAATGTGTAGCTTGAAGAGCTCAGGCTATCGTTTAGAGGAAATGGTGCGTTCGTTTCGCCTTTGTGGCTTCCTTGCTAAATCCTCTCTTATCCGGGTAGGGCCCTTTCAAATTTGAAGATTGTGCGTCTCCTCTTCGCTCCTCTGCTCCAGACAGTTACTGAACTTATGATTTCGACAGCTGCGCATGAGGAAGTCATGCAGAAGGCTGCTGAGCTTCAGGGTTGCCCCGTCGCTGGGCGGAAGGACGTCGTGGTGATGAGCCTCCCCCTTGAGCATCAGCGACATTGTCGTTTCCTGTGGACAACAGTGGATTAAATTTGAAGTTCTTATCATTTACAAATGTTTCTGAGACATAAGTAACTAGAATAAATATTGTTTTGGTTGCATCATTGAGACTGCTGTTATTCGCACAGATGACGTTGGCTCGACCTGTGAGACATCAAGATGAACGAGCACGCGGTTCATGAATCATCCCAACCTGCATTAAATCGAAGCGGCAGGCCAGAAGATTTGTACGAAGGGCAGTTTGGCTCGGTATCTCCGCCTTGGGATGGCGAAGTTGCCTAGTATTGGATGGAGGTGAAAGCATGTAGCGACATAACTGTCCTCCCCCCGTCTCACACTTCGGTTCATACAGCTACTGGGCCCAATGGGGCCGAAATAGCATGTAGGCAGTATATAACGAGTTTTAACGGAACCACGGAGAGCTGAAGACGCGAGTAAGCATTGAACCAAGAGGCCAAAAGTCAAACAGAACCCACCACCTCCCCCCTTTTTCAAACCTCCCTCTTCTTCCTCTCTTCCTCCCTCATAACTCTCGACATCCCAGAACATATCCCCTTCTTACACAGCTTCAAGTTCCCATGGCAGGGACACATCAGTTGGCCGCCTGTAGGGTCGGGGTGGTTCGTCCGTCCATCGTTGGCTTGCTCTTCTTGCCCCTGGCCGCTTGTCCTTGGCCTTCCCCACTGGAAGCCGCGATGGCAGTCTTCTCCCACCGCACGACGTACGCCAACTGCATCTCCAACTCTGTAGGTCGTCCTCATTCTCGATAGAAGTAGAGCGTATAGGCGCTTTCTTGACTTGGGGAGAGGAAGATCATGACGTCGGCGTTCGATTGGGTTGGCTTTGGTGTCGGTTGGAGTGGAAGTAGTTGAGGGTTGGGGACCATCCGGAGTCGTCAGGCGTGACGGTGACACTGGTGGGAGTGGGGGTGGTGTATTGGGTCCGGAGTAGAGGGTGTGTTCGGCTTGCCAGGACTTTGTTTGACCCCTTCAAAGTTGACGGTACCTCGTTAGAACCAAGCAAGTTTGAGAACAGGAGACAGAAAACTCCCAAACATTATCAGGCCTTGGCGCAATAGTAGGACCTCAAGGCGAGTTGGGTTGCCAAGCGGCACTGAGCGACGTGTTGGGTTTACCACCCGGAAGGGCACACACTCGCATTCTTTCCCCGCCGCCACTGCACGTAGTGGAAGAAATCGCACTGGGTGTCGTTGGCTTGCTGTTATTGTTCGTCATGATTGGTTTATCCCCTACGTAGCACCATCAGCTCCCAATTGCATTTCTTAAAACCCAAGATGCGAAAGGAAAAAAACTCACATTCAAATCCAGGGGGAGCCTTCACACCCGCATTCACACCCACCCATAAGTGGCGGTCCATTCTTTGTGTCGACCAACGTAGACGACCCAACGACGAAGTAGGTGCTTTGGGCGGGGGAGCCTTGACTTTAACGGGGGGAGGTTGACAGAGAGGTTTGTTGGTCTTACCTTCGATTGGGACAGAGCACCACGTATGTGGTTGGGTAGGATTTGTGGATTACGCTGGGGTTGGTAGAAGCGAAGAAAGAAGGGGATGGCCCAAGGATGGCCCAAGAAACGTACCAATTACCTGGACTGCAGGCTTCAAAGACATGGGTCGCAACAAATCGCTTGAATTTCCCTGGGATTGGAGAGACGAAGAGCTGCACCAGTTTAGCCATCACACTTGGTTCACACCATTGTGACCATATCAGGACACTTCTACAGTTGTTTCTACCCACACGTTGTTTCTACCTACACGCAAGTTGCTTCCTACGACCATGCCGAACCAGACAGTCCAGAGAAAGCTCGACAAGCTGAAGGGCGGACTCAAACAAATGTTCAAAAGTTTGAGTCGAGCGCCCTCACCCCAGCCTTCCGGAACCGCAACTCCTGGAGGTGGCGCAGGCATTGGTAAGCGTCTTCGTCTCGATTGCTAGCTAGCATTGATCGAAACCGATATCCAGCTAGGTCGCGGTCCAACCCAGAGATTACAAACGTACGTATCGATGGTGGTGGTTCATCGGAGGGAAACATAGCCGCGATCAGTGAGTGTCTCCAACTCAACAGCTTCCAGCGATCCACGAACATTGCTTGAACAGGCAAACATACAGCGGATGCACAGTCTAAACCAGATAACGACAAGAAGACGGAGGTGCGATTATCCGTTCTGACTTTGCGACATCGACTCACAGCACACAGATGAATCCTACGATTGAGTGGAAAGCTTGGAACATCGACGGCGACGCTATTTCTCAGCTCCATAAATGGGGAGGTGATCGCGAGAATTCCAAATGGTCAAAACTTGCGGGACTTATCGATCGGTCGTTGAAATCAAAGACTCTCGATACGCTCAAAGCCTTCATACCCGACAGCCCTTTCCCTGCGAAAACCCTTGTTGAAGCATTGCTCAATCTGGTTGAGCTCGGTATCGTACGCCATTTTGTCAGGCTCATTTCATCCCGCTGACCCATTCAATCAGAATATCCCGCTTACTCAAAATAAAGTATCTGAATTTGCGAAGGAAGCGATTGAGTACATTAGCACACTTGTCGTGGTTGCCGATGAGGAGCCGTCGGTAAAAGAAGATCTCAAGACGATTTGGTGAGTTTCGCTGAATCTTCCCTGATATCTACAATGCTTACGCATGGTTAGTGCGGCGGTGAACGAGATTTGCCGATGGGCAAAGGAGCGTGTTGTAGGTTTATCTTTCTTTTGTCCAATCATTGATTTTGAACTCGGGCAGTCGAAGAAGTCGTTAGAAGATGATTTGGGGGACTGGGAGTCAAAGTTCACGAGCGCGAAAGAGAAATTCCTGGTACGGCGACATTTGCCGGTGTGTGACAGTTTCTGAATTGGTTCCTTCCAGGCAATAGCCGTCACAAAAATTCGGGTGAAACAGGAGATTGACGGTCGTTTGGTACGTTTGCTTGTTGCTGATCAAGGATGCCGCTTATTGATTCCACCCAAGGCCTCCATCGAAAAGAAGCTCGCCAGCCATATTGCTGCAAAGTACGAACATACAGATCAGAGCAAGAGTCTTTGCGCCAAAGGCACTCGTTTGGAACTCCTCGAATATATAGAGCAATGGCTATTACCGGAGCCTTCTAACGCTGAGCGTATCTTCTGGGTCACGGGTATTCCAGGCAGTGGCAAATCAACACTTTCTGCTACCATTGTTGAGAATCTTCGTGAGAACGACACTCCCGTCTCTGCTCAATTCTTTATCTCTCGAAACATCCCCGAAACGATCGATTCAAACAAAATCATACCCACTATCGCGCAGCAGCTTGCTTCCTTTCCAACAGCCGCTCGCGTTCTTGAGAAGGCCCTGAAGAACGGGTATCCTGCGGCGCCGGACAAGCAAGTCACTTCTCTTCTGTTAGACCCCATCCGGGAACTCTCTAAGTCACGCGACGTGGTCGTCATTCTCATTGATGCCCTGGACGAGTTGAACGATGCGGCTAGGAGCGTCATCGAGATCCTTTCCCACATTGCTCCTGCCATTGACTGTGACCTTCCAAACAACATCAGATTCATCATCACCTCGCGTCCAGAGCACTGGGCAGACATCTCCAAGTCCAAAAAGCTCAAACACGCGGTGTTCAAGCAGTATCCCCTGGAGACAGAGTCATCTGTCAATGAAGTGCACAATTTCATTGTTGCTAGGATGAAGGAAATTACACCAGATGAGCCGGATTGGCATGATTGGCCAGACAACAACCAAATGTGGATGCTATCCGACAAAGCAAACGGTCTCTTCCACTATGCCGCAACCGCTCTTCACTGGATTGAACGGCGGATTTTCGAGGATGGAACGGCGTGTCGAGAGAGCGTGTTCAAGGAGTTCAGCGAGGAGGGCCTCAACGAGCTTGAAGATCTGTACAGACTCATCTTGACATCATGGGAGAACGTCGGCATGCCTTCAAAAGACAAGGACAGACGTGCTACTCGACTAGATGGCTTTCAGCACGTTATAGGAACCATCATCGTGCTTAAAAAACCATTGCTCGTTCATAAAATCATTGCACTACTTTCTGATATACCCAAGGACAAGTTTGACGTCGCCAACTTCCTTCGGCAGATGCGCAGCGTTTTGATTCCGGGCACCACGACGTCGTTTGATCATGCTACGCCACAGATGCACAAATCTTTTCGTGATTATATCACAAGTGAGCGTGCACCGCTTGGATTCCGGATCCTGACTGGGGATGCACACTTCAAGGTTGCAAGGAGCTGCTTAGACAATATTGTGAAAGCAGGGAGCCAGGGTGATAATGGCAATGAGTATGCTGTTTTCTATTGGCATAAACACTTGCGGGAAGCTGGGGTGAGATGCGATGATAAGATGATGTGGAAACTGCTGGGTGAAATGGTGAATGAGAGGGTTGTTGGTGTGTGGATAAGAAAAGGGTATTGGGCAGACATGTTTCGGTCTGTGGCCAACACTGGGTGGAAGCTGCTGAAGGTGAGGCAGAAGCAGGGAGAGAGACACATGACTGATGACTTGAATGGCAGCAAAAGACAGATGAGCAAAAGTTGGTGCTGATGAGTGAGATGTTGGTGAAAATAAAGGTATGCAGTTGGCAGTGGCATGGCAAACCTCACACTATTGGCCTAATGATTCATTTTTTCCTTTGCATCCTTGTCTTAAACACCTGCCTCTTCCACATACAATCTTGTCTGTCATGTCTTTGTCTCTAGTTGGTGTGTGCTTTTGTCCTCATGCATCTGTGTTGATGATACTCACATCCCCCTTTGTTTCCTCATGGCCAGGAAGTGGGTGCATTCTTTATAATGCATCCTTATCCACCATACTCAGACCACCCTTTGCCTCCTCATTTCTAGACCGTGTGTGCTTTCATCCTCCCCCATCTGTGTTTGATGTACTCAGACCACCCTTTGTCTCCTCATTTCTAGAATGTGTGTGCTTTCATCCTCCCCCATCTGTGTTTGATGTACTCAGACCACCCTTTGTCTCCTCATTTCTAGTTGGTGGGTGCTTTCATCCTCCCCCATCTGTGTTTGATGTACTCAGACCACCCTTTGTCTCCTCATTTCTAGACAGTGCGTGCTTTCATCCTCCCCCATCTGTGTTTGATGTACTCAGACCACCCTTTGTGTCCTCATTTCTAGGAGTGTGTGCTTTCATCCTCCCCCATCTGTGTTTGATGTACTCAGACCACCCTTTGTCTCCTCATTTCTAGTTGGTGTGTGCTTTCATCCTCCCCCATCTGTGTTTGATGTACTCAGACCACCCTTTGTCTCCTCATTTCTAGACAGTGCGTGCTTTCATCCTCCCCCATCTGTGTTTGATGTACTCAGACCACCCTTTGTCTCCTCATTTCTAGTTGGTGGGTGCTTTCATCCTCCCCCATCTGTGTTTGATGTACTCAGACCACCCTTTGTGTCCTCATTTCTAGAATGTGCGTGCTTTCATCCTCCCCCATCTGTGTTTGATGTACTCAGACCACCCTTTGTCTCCTCATTTCTAGTTGGTGTGTGCTTTCATACTCCCCCATCTGTGTTTGATGTACTCAGACCACCCTTTGTCTCCTCATTTCTAGACAGTGCGTGCTTTCATCCTCCCCCATCTGTGTTCAATGTACCATTCAATCTCACCTGCTCTTACTATGTAGATTGTATGTTTTCTTCCTTTTATTTATCACTACTAATATTCCATCTTTCTGGATGAAGCCATATGCTAAAATCTGGGATGATGGCCTTCTTGAGACCTGGAAGCATTACGAACCAGTGGTCTTGCATCCCAACATTGTGGAAATGCACGCTGAACTGAATTATCAATGTAAGTTTTTGGCTTCCTTTGCTGATGTGAATATTTGCTCACATTTTTTTGTCACCTTTAACCTCCAAGATATAGTGCAGTAGAGACCCAATGATAGTGGGATAGTTTGAGGAGTAGAATCAGGGGACCTTATTCCTCATCCTATTCATATTCTTTCTGGAGAAATATATCCATTTAATTTAAACAAACACTGCAGTCATTGGCCTATGTAAATGGAAGATAAATTCTGAAGAAATTGTCTAGAAATTTATATATTTTTACATCTTTTCATGGCCAGATATATCAGGAAAGACATTTAAGATATATTTTTCCCTATTTAATGATCAGGGTTATTATTCCTGCTACATAAGGCTCTGTTTGGCAATGAGAATACAGTCGCATTCTCATTTTGATGGCAGACGGTATTATTCCCACCATGCCAAATCAGCTAGCTGCGGCATGTGCATAGCTACCCCACGCTTGATATGGACATCTTTTATTTATTATTTCTGCACATAATTATTGGTGTTCCAGCATGCAGGTCCTATCTTAGATTCTTAAATATAAAATATGCATATTGATCACAACCTAATTGAAGCTGGTGTTTCTTTTTTGAAGAGTATCTTGAAGTACTGTGCATATTCTGAATACTGGGTATATTAAAATCACATATTTGAATTTTGATGAGCCATTTTAATTATTCTAATATTATTTTATATTACTATATTTCTTATTTAATCCTTTGTACCCATCTTAATGGTGGAGATTCAATGTTGGATATACTCCAGTCAAATGTGAAAATGTGAAGTAAACTGAAGTACAATAATGCCACTAATCAACCAATCCCGCACCTGCTGAGGAAATGACTGGGGTGAAATCATTGTGAGGTAGCTTTGCACATGCCACGCCTACTTGATTTGGCATGGTGGGCACTTCTACTTCAGTCACCCACTGACAACTGACTATTAGTCTTGCAAACTCCATGAATACTACGGGACTAAATGTCAGGGTGTATATCTATATTGTATATATTCTGGGGCTTATATATCTCCACTTTTACCTAAATATATTTTGTTGTCCAATGTCACACTAAATATATTTCTAGTGTGTCACACACCCCAAAATATATTTCCTCACTGGAATGGACTCCAAATATATTTCTTATACCTGGACCCTGAATTGTGACTGTCACAATGTAGAAATATATTTCTTGTCTGGGATGGACTTGGGATATATTTTGCAGCTAGGGTTGACTAAGGATATATTTCTTCAGCCACAAGGGGTGTCTGGGGGTCCTATATTTAGAAGAAAAACTTGGGATTTTTTTAATATAGGGGACAGGGAATTTACCTATTATCTTGTAGGCAGAAAACCCTCATTGGGATGTTTGTTGACAGATATTTACCAATAGCTTTGACCCATGTGTAGTATATGCATTGATGTGTGCACTATTTCCTAATTGGGCCATTTCCTAATTGGGAAAAGCATTACACTTTTTCCTGCCACACCTGATGTCAGGCACAGTGCGCATTTAGGTTGGGAACTG
>NW_001889891.1:751095-752114 GCF_000143565.1 Laccaria bicolor S238N-H82
CACTTATTGAATACTTATTTCTGTTGATTATTCACTGATGTGTTGCACATTGTTGAGGAATCATACTCAGCATGCAAATGATCACCATCAATAACCCCTTATGAAAACAATTTAAATGTATGGAAAGAGGAAAATACTTTGTATTCATCCCCTCATGACTGTGTGTTACCTGTACATGACTTTAAGGATGTAAAAAGATAAGGATAAGTGCAAGAGCTTAATTTCTGTTTGAAGTTGTGGGAACAGGGGACTTGGATGATGGGACATTGACAGAATGCATCTCACTCATTTAAAATTTCTCTTACAATACTCTGGTTTATAATTTGTTTGGTAGCCTTATGCCTTTTAGAAGTCCTTCACACATTTTTTGGAAGGATAAGGATAAGTGCAAGAGCTTAATTTCTGTTTGGAGTTGTGTGAACATGGGATGATGGGACATTGAGGAACCAAATTCACACAAATGACCACCACCTAAAAGTTCATTGCTCTGAAAACAATTTAAATATGTAGAAATAAAGAAAGGCTTCCTATATATCTTAATTTCATTGTGGAATAGGAACCGGAATATCTTCTGATAACTCTAACAAAACAAGTTCTACTTGCAGAACTCAGCAAGCCATGGTTTTGTTGGATCTTGATCATCATGATCATTGTCAAAAACATTGTCTGAATTGGTATGATTGCTCTAGAAAAAACTATCTAAGAGATATTCGAGTAAGGAAATCTATCAGAGAATGGGTTTACATAAAAAGATGTAGCCTTTTCAAGGACATTGCTTGATGACCATGAGACAGGTGCTTGTGGACCAAATTTTCGGAAGAGCTGGATGCTTGAGAGAACGAGGGAAATGGGAATGATACTCACATGGTGCTCTCCCTGAGCCAGCAAGCGCGAAACCTTGAATAACTTGGAATTTTGATCCTTCCGAGCTCGAGAAAATGTGGTAAACCACTCAATGTAAGCGAAGTGTTTGTGTGAAAAGGCACCAGCCCGAGCCGGGAACCAAAGGTCAATAGCGT
>NW_001889891.1:758555-762047 GCF_000143565.1 Laccaria bicolor S238N-H82
CAACATGTAAAGTCATGGCAATCCTTGAGCCATATCCTGACATGAACTTAGAATTATGTTTTGAGATAGGACAGTAGGTATCAATATGAAGGCTTAGAATAGCCTTTCCTAATGTGAAAGACAACTTGTGCATGATGTCAAAAACTAATGCTGCAGCACTGGCAATAGGATGGCAATCCTTCAACCTCATCCCCATAACATAGATAGGGCCAAGGACACCATAAACTACATGTTAACTACAAACTTTTTTAAATGAAAAAGCAGACACTACAAACTCTTCTAATAAAAAAGCACACACTACAAACTTTTGTAGTCTCAAAAAGCGGATACTACAAACTTTTCTAATCAAAAAGTGCACACTACAAACATTTGTAGTCTAACAAAGCAGACACTACAAACTTTTCTAATCAAAAAGCGCACACTACAAACATTTGTAGTCTAACAAAGCAGACACTACAAACTTTTCTAATCAAAAAGTGCACACTACAAACATTTGTAGTCTCAAAAAGCGGACACTACAAACTTTGTAGTCAAGATAACCTTTTGACCCTAACCCTGACCTTGTAGTCTAAGTCCAAGCTTTTGTAGTCTAAGTCCGACTTTTGTAGTCTTTTATAGTTTATCAGTAAACTTTGTAGTCTTAGTCTGACTTTTTTGTAGTCTATCAGTAAACTTGATAGTCTATAGACTTTTGTAGTCTAAGCAAACTTTGTACTCTAAGTTTGACTTTTGTAGTCTTTTATAGTGTATCAGTAAACTGTGTAGTCTAAGTCCAACTATTTTGTAGTCTATCAGTAAACTTGGTAGTCTATATCTGACTCTTATAGTAGGGCATGCACCTTCCTTTTTTGGTCATTTTTCCCACGATAAAATAATTGTAGCCCTTTCTTTTAGCTTTCTAAATATACTGAAATCATGTTATTTGGTTTTGTTTTCATGGAGAAAAATATAAAATAAAATAAAAATGCGACACTTTTGAAAGTCCTTTACCTCATATCTCCACAACGGGAGCACTTCAGAATATAATTCAAACAGATTCGGGAAGCTACAGTGTAGGGCTACAACTTTCGTTTTTTGACCATTTTTGGTAATTGGTCATGTGACCATCATCCCAACATCCCATTACATGGACCCTGATAGGTAAAATCATTCTCCTCTTGGTTTTCTTTGCTTTTTGGTAAAACCAGGTGATATTTCCCTTTTGGGATGGACCCTGAAGGCAGTGCCTGATGTTCTGTACACCATTTATATATATTTTCAATTTTTCCGCCATTTTCTGGCTATTTTTGGATATATTACCATATTTGGAACTGGACCCTGGACCCTGACAACATTACCCAATATGATCATCAACAATGAGCACCATCCCCCATTTTTTTCTGATTTTTTGGATATTTTCTGGCTATTTTCAGCTGTATTACCATATTTGGAAATGCACCCTGGACCCTGAAAACCACCCCCAATGTCGTCACCAACAGTGAGCAACACCCCAAGCTCACTAATGAAATTGCCAATGATATTGCCCAAGTAACTAATGAAAATCGCAATGATGTCGCCCAAGTAGCTAATGAAATTTCCAATGATATTGCCCAAGTAACTAATGAAATTTCCAATGATGTCACCCAAGTAGCTAATGAAATTTCCAATGATATTGCCCAAGTAACTAATGAAAATCGCAATGATGTTGCCCAAGTAGCTAATGAAATTTCCAATGATATTGCCCAAGTAGCTAATGATATTGCCAATGATATTGCCCAAGTAACTAATGAAAATTGTAATGATGTCGCCCAAGTAGCTAATGAAATTTCCAATGATATTGCCAAAGTAACCATTGAAAATCGCAATGATACTCACCAGATAATTAATGAAATTTCCAATGATACTGGCCAGATAAGTAATGAAAATCACAATGATATGCCTTTGTAAAGATATGAAATTGGTAATAAGGCCTTGCCTCCATTTAATGAAAAAAGCGCAGGCTTTATGATAATGAAAAGACATGGTAACAGGAATGATTCCCTATCATAAAGAGTGTGGATGGATACACAGGGAGCCATAGGCAGTTACCTTGTTTTTATGATAAAAGTGCTAGCCACTAGTGTCCTGGTGCGTTAAGGGTTGACCAGCCTGCGCACTGGGATGTTTGTTGTTGTACTGGATCCTTACAGCTGGCTTGACTCCATAGTAGTGTTGCCGCGGCTTTGGCTTTTAGCTGGTTCAAGCCGCAGCTGAGCCGAAATTAAAGCCAAGCTGATGGATCTGGCTTGGCTACTGCTTGAGCCGGCTAGAGCCGGGATTTTGAGCCTCATCAACCACACATGCTAGCTCATTCAAAACAAATAAAATTGGCTTTTGTTGTACATATTATTTAACTAGTAATAGAATATACTGTAAATGAACCTAAGATCATAGAAAATAGCTAAGAATTGCAGCCTGCCCTAGATCATAACCCGCCACTTAAGTAGTGTACCACACCAATTATAAATGAGTTTGGCATAGTATAACTTAAGAATGGGCACGTGAATAGCCCAATAATAGCCCTAAGAAACATGTAATGGGTGCTGGATAGACACCATGAGGCTATATTGTATCTCGGTGAGTTCTGTACCGTTTTCAACCAAATCAGTGTTGATTACCAGCTATTTACTGTCGATTTTAGGGCCTGAAGAGATGAGAGGCATCTGCCATCATATTTTTGAGAGATCTGTCATGCTAAGTTTCAGCAGGAGGGTGTACTCTATCTTCATGAGTTCTCCATCATTCTCCTTCGTTAAAGGCTCGTTTACAACGTATTCTAGTGTTGTTTGAAGGTCCCAAAAAGACAAGAGGTTTGCGTGTCTGCGTTCCAGAGATATGTTGCATTTTCTGTTTGGGGGGGCAAGTACACTAGGTCGGTCAAATTTCCATCGTTTCTTATGATCTAAGGCTCGTTTACAATCTACTATAGTGTCGTTTGAAGGTCCCAAAGAGACGAGAGGTTTGCGTGTCCACACTCTCAAGATATTCCACATTTTCTGGTTTTGGGGGGGGGTTAAGCTCTATCTCAGTCAATTCTTTACCTTTTTTTATCGTTGAGGGCTCGTTTACAACGTATTCTAGTGTCGTTTGAAGGTCCCAAAGAGACGAGAGGTTTGCATGTCTGCGTTCCGGAGATCTGTTGCATTTTCTGTTTGGGGGGGCAAGTACACTAGGTCAGTCAAATTTCCATCGTTTCTTATAATCTAAGGCTCATTTACAATCTACTATAGTGTCGTTTGAAGGTCCTGAAGAGACAAGAGGTTTGCATGTCTGTGTTCTGGAGATATGTTGCATTTTCTGGTTTTGGGGGGGTTAAGCTCTATCTCAGTCAATTCTTTACCTTTTTTTATCGTTGAGGGCTTGTTTACAACATATTCTAGTGTCGTTTGAAGGTCCCAAAGAGATGAGAGGTTTGCGTGTCCACGCTCTCAATATATTCCACATTTTCTGGTTTTGGGGGGGGGTTAAGCTGTA
>NW_001889891.1:762097-764728 GCF_000143565.1 Laccaria bicolor S238N-H82
GATATCTTTTTTGAGGCTTGCATGGTTTCGCAACACATGGGAAAATATTTTGGCAGGGGAAATCCGTGGTGTTGCATTCAAAAGAAAGTCATACCAGAGAAAAAGACAGTTTCTGCTAGGGTCTTGGCACAATTTGGGCAACAGAGCAAATGAAAGGGATGATCTCATACATATTAAATGCCAAGCTCCAGGGCCCCCTACTGTCAGCATGAGGCTGAAGCGTGTTGTGCATCCTTTCAAGTATAAAGCTGCACCATCAGATTCCATAACACCCATCAACCAAAACATTCATACCAATTGTCCCTCTCAAGCTGCAAGTCTGCCAGTTGCCTGTTTTCCTCTCCTCTTGCATTCAAGCACGATTGTTACACATCAACAATGGCCCCAATAATCTCGGATGTTGACCCTGCTGTCGTGGTCATGGCCCTCACTTGCAAAGCCTCAAATCCTCTTCTGCAACCGATTAGGTGAGTTGTATGGCATGAGTTTCTCATGTTTCCATATTCATATATTTCTGTATTTCTGTACAATGCAGCCAACATACCATGCAATGTGGTTTTTTTAGAATAACTTCCCCTTCCTCCTGCCCTCCCTCTCCTCCCCCTCCTGCACTTTTGTTCTTTCAGGCTTGGACTTTCATTTCTTCAGATGGGACTTGTGCAAACGGTCACCACTTGCATTCAGGTTGGTTCCAAGGGACCATGGAGTTCGTACAGCATGCTGTCACACCTTTCTTCCTTCCCTTCAGTGCGGATGTCCTCCCCTTCCATAGTGCCACTGACCAGTTCTGAGTACAGTGTAGCAGCTGTGTATGTGGGATTGAGTGTTTGCCATTGTGCAAGCCTTTTGTGTGTTATGTGCTTTGGGGGGGTACATGGCTATATATTTAGAGTGTGCTCTATTCTCATCTGAATTCCTGGCGCTTTCTCCCTTCTGGGTCGCCGCCACCCAGGGCCCTGGCCTCTTGGCGAGATCACTCAGCCTCATCACAGATCGGTCACACTTCCAGACCATCTCTTTCATTGGTTGCAGCTCTACTTATGACAATCTCAATACTAATTGAGTACTAATCTATGACTAAATTCACCTCTCATTTGATGCCAAGGGAAAGCTAATGTGAAAAATACAGATGTGTGGCAGATGGCTGACTGACCTCTGACTTCATGTGATTTTCCTTGACTTCACTTTTTACTGAGTATCAGTGGCCACTGTTCTCTTCACATGTGTTCTTTGAAGTGTATTCACCAAATGGTAGATTGTGTTATATCTGAATCTTGAATGAATATTATAGACAGCCTTTGATCATTCACTGGTGGTACTGTCAAGACAATTTGCAGGCAAGACTGGATAGGGTAAATGACTGAACAGTCATCCTAGCTCATGATTTGGGAAGACTGAAAAAAGACTAATGACACTTATTCAACCTAGGCAGATGTAAGGCAGTGGCTCCAAGTCTGAAGGTAAAAGATAGGATAGCCACTTCCTATCTGAAGAGAAAATACAGTCTCCACTAATGTCATAGACATGACATGACAGCAAATGTGTACATGCAACAATGGCAAAAAGTCAACTGAACTCAATCCTTCAACCATGTGCCCATGATCCTTTACATAGTCAAGGAGACTTTAAACAAACTCAATATCAGAAAAGCAGACTACAAACTTTTGAAGTGAAAAAAGCAGACATTACAAACTTTTGTAGTCTCAAAAAGGGGACACTACAAACTTTTGTAGTGAAAAAGCAGACATCAGTAGAATTTGTAGTCTATGTCTGAGTTTTGTAGTCTTTTGTTATGTTTTCTAGTCCATTAGTAAAATTTGTAGTCTGCCAGAGTCAATTTCCCATTTAGGTTATACACCTTCCTTTTGGGGTCAATTTTCCCATGATACAACTATTGTAGCCCCATCTATTAGTTTTCCAAATGTGTTGAAATCATGTTGTTGGATGATGTTTTCATGGAGAAAAATGGAAAAACAAAAAAAAACACAGTGGTGAGAAAAATCTTTTGCCTCATATCTCCACAACAGGTACACTTTAGAACATAATTCAAACAGATTCTGGAAGCTACAGAGCAGGGCTACAACTTTGGATTTTGACCATTTTAGGAAATTGGTCATGTGACCACTCCCCCAGAGACCTATTACATGGACCCCTAGTTGTATTGTCATTCTTATCTTGATTTCTCCCACTCTTTGGTCATATCCAATCATATTTCCTCTTTTATATATACTAGCTGATACCCGTGCATTCGCATGGGTGGCTCTTTCTTGATATTACTCTGCCCAAGTGTGTTCCGATCTTATGTAGTGAAATTTGCCTCACTGTTCTCTAAAGACATGTGGTGTAATGGTCTAATGGGCTGCTTTCTGTGTATTATGTGTGGTGTGCCCGATTCCTGAACCCTTGTGTTCGATCTCTGGCTGAGGTAAAATTTCCTGCACTTTCTGATCCTGCAAGCTCTGTGTCCAATCCCAGGAAAGTGTTACAGCTAACTGCATAATCGTAGACCATATCTCAGCCCAGGCTGTAGTTTTAGACCAAATTGACCTGGAATGTTCCACCTTATTCATTTCCATAGGGTGTGCAATTGGCCACTTGGCCAAAATGCCATGGGTTGTAGAACATTGGAAT
>NW_001889891.1:764778-767852 GCF_000143565.1 Laccaria bicolor S238N-H82
AATTTAGCTGGCTTACATCAGCCAGCTCTCAGCTAGCTGAGCCGCGGCAACACTACTCCATAGCCATCTCTGATAATAAAGCGATCGACATTGCGTTTGTGTTGTGCATGGTGTTCGTTGTCGTCAATGTCCGAGTCGTCCACTTCTCGATGACTTGGAAGAGCCCCCTCATCCTCATCGTCTTCATCATCAGATGCGTCCACCAGAGGTGGGATATCATTGGGGTTAATGTTGTTGTCATCTGCATCCACCGCTTCCTGATGGGGGGCCCCCTCTCAATGTGGTTCCCAACTTTTCTCCAATTCCGCAACCATGTTAGCCAGTTCTGAGTCTTCTTTGTTGTCTTCTTCATCATCGTCTTCTTTGTTGTCGTCTTCATCGTCAGATACCTCCATCAGAGGTGGCAGGTCATCAGGTTGAACTCTGTTGTCCTGTCTGAACAGATCGGATGCATAGTCTTCAGCAGTTCCAAAAGCGTTGCCTTGGAACGGCATGGCGTCTGTGTCTGGGCCTGCACCTGAACTTGATTGCCCTCCAGCACTCATGAGCAGTTCGTAAGCATCATTTGCTTTCTTAAGTTTGTCGAAAATGGCACGGCAAAGAGGGTCTTTTGTGAGAGCTAGATGGTGTTGATAACCTCGGAGTGAAAAAAGGTGGTCGCAGCCAGGACACGTAGTTGTTTCTGAGGACATTTTAGTGGGGAATGCGGACTTAACAGCTTGTAGAAGGAATGTTTGGCAGTCAGCCGCAGAAGTAAAAGACGTTGTTGCCAAACTATACAGTACCAACAAACAGTACCAACAAACACACAACCATCCATCTCCCCCCATCCATCTCCCATTGTACATGCTTCTGCTGTAGGTCCTCGACTGCAACATCCAGCACTCGAATAACCCTAACAATGGAGGATGATACTCTCATTGATGGGGAAGTGCGTCAGCAAAAATGAAATAATACGCGGTTGCAGAAGGAAGAAGAGGATCATCGACTAATCGCGGAAGGAGAAGGTAAGATCAGCCTGCACAGTCAACGAGACACCAATTTCTCACCTGTATTAGGACCAAGGAAGGCGAAAATGACAGCCTTAAAAAATGCCAGTGAGTTCTTGGGTCTGGTGGTGAGAAAAATCTTTTGCCTCATATCTCCACAACAGGTACACTTTAGAACATAATTCAAACAGATTCTGGAAGCTACAGAGCAGGGCTACAACTTTGGATTTTGACCATTTTAGGAAATTGGTCATGTGACCACTCCCCCAGAGACCCATTACATGGACCCCTAGTTGTATTGTCATTCTTATCTTGATTCCTCCTACTCTTTGGTCATATCCAATCATATTTCCTCTTTTATATATACTAGCCGATACCCGTGCATTCGCATGGGTGGCTCTTTCTTGATATTACTCTGCCCAAGTGTGTTCCGATATTATGTAGTGAAATTTGCCTCACTGTTCTCTAAAGACATGTGGTGTAATGGTCTAATGGGCTGCTTTCTGTGTATAATGTGTGGTGTGCCCAATTCCTGAACCCTTGTGTTCGATCTCTGGCTGAGGTAAAATTTCCTGCACTTTCTGATCCTGCAAGCTCTGTGTCCAATCCCAGGAAAGTGTTACAGCTAACTGCATAATTGTAGACCATATCTCAGCCCAGGCTGTAGTTTTAGACCAAATTGACCTGGAATGTTCCACCTTATTCATTTCCATAGGGTGTGCAATTGGCCACTTGGCCAAAATGCCATGGGTTGTGGAACATTGGAATATTTGAAAAAAAGCCTTTGCACCTATAATAAAATATACCCCCAGAATATGTTTTCTGCTTATAATATCGTTCTACAGCATCTATTTTTAGTCTGATATGTTTGTGATTTATTACAAATCTAAATATAGCTTACATGTGTTTCATGATAAAAAATTCTCAGAAATGGGATATTCTGGATCACTGATATGTTTTCTGTATGTTTTAGCATCCAGATATGTTTTTTCTTGAGATCCAGAATGTTTGTAATTTATTACAAATCTAAATATAACTCAGATATGTTTGATGATTCAAAAATCTCATCCTGGATCAGCATTGATGACCGGTATGTTTTCCTGTATTCTGTGGATGTTTTCTTTTTGCCTAAAGAGCATTCAAATATGTTTTTTCTAGGGTTGGACAGATCTAAATATAGCTCAGATATGTCTTATGATTGAAAATTCTTAGAAATGGTACATCCTGGATCAGCATTGTTGACTGGTATGTTTTCTTGTATTCTGTGTATGTTTTTCAAAGAGCATCCACATATGTTTTTCCATGTCATAATTCTTCTAAAAAAGCTGCATTTCACCAGAATATTCCAATTGTAATGATTCTCAGTTTTCTCCATCAAAAACTTGTGTTACAGCTACCCAAAGCTACCAAGTAATGTAGAAATATATTTCCGATTTTTTCAAAAAATTTCCGCCTCAATCAGGGGTGTGGAGATGATGGATGCACAAGTCATGTTCCGGATGACCTTTTGTTCTTTGATCCTTCTGGGTAACAAACAAACATCAACAAAGGTAGCTCCTGAGAGGAGATTCATGAAAGTGCCCTTTGAAGGGTGTCATCAAGTTAATGACAGAACTAACTCCATATTTCTTCAGTTGCAATTGGTTTCCATCATATAGTATGTATTTGGTATTTCAAATCAGCAGCTTTTCAGATGGATGGCTCAGGTTCCAGCTGGATGACGTTCCCAAAGGCATTGCCACACAAGTACAAATAGTTTCCCCACTAGTGCCCAGATCTTCAAAAGGCACGGTTATTCCTCCTCTACACTTGTATCTAATGAAAAATATACATTTTAGTACTCTTAAAGTAGAACAGAATCCAATTTTTCATGTTTTACATTCACGGCGCCCTCGCAAGTGGATGGATACAACAGAGTGAACTTGGATGACGCGTTTGAAGCTGTAGATAAACAGATGCAAAGTTCTCAAAAAAACATCAGGAAAACAACTGAAATTGAGCAGGAGAGGAAGGGAACACTACCCTGACATTGGTAATACATATCAGTATGTTGAATTTACAACATTGGACTTGCTCTCTTATCAG
>NW_001889891.1:767917-784691 GCF_000143565.1 Laccaria bicolor S238N-H82
AGGTGGGATATCATTGGGGTTAATGTTGTTGTCATCTGCATCCACCGCTTCCTGATGGGGGGCCCCCTCTCAATGTGGTCCCAACTTTTCTCCAATTCCGCAACCATGTTAGCCAGTTCTGAGTCTTCTTTGTTGTCTTCTTCATCATCGTCTTCTTTGTTGTCGTCTTCATCGTCAGATACCTCCATCAGAGGTGGCAGGTCATCAGGTTGAACTCTGTTGTCCTGTCTGAACAGATCGGATGCATAGTCTTCAGCAGTTCCAAAAGCGTTGCCTTGGAACGGCATGGCGTCTGTGTCTGGGCCTGCACCTGAACTTGATTGCCCTCCAGCACTCATGAGCAGTTCGTAAGCATCATTTGCTTTCTTAAGTTTGTCGAAAATGGCACGGCAAAGAGGGTCTTTTGTGAGAGCTAGATGGTGTTGATAACCTCGGAGTGAAAAAAGGTGGTCGCAGCCAGGACACGTAGTTGTTTCTGAGGACATTTTAGTGGGGAATGCGGACTTAACAGCTTGTAGAAGGAATGTTTGGCAGTCAGCCGCAGAAGTAAAAGACGTTGTTGCCAAACTATACAGTACCAACAAACAGTACCAACAAACACACAACCATCCATCTCCCCCCATCCATCTCCCATTGTACATGCTTCTGCTGTAGGTCCTCGACTGCAACATCCAGCACTCGAATAACCCTAACAATGGAGGATGATACTCTCATTGATGGGGAAGTGCGTCAGCAAAAATGAAATAATACGCGGTTGCAGAAGGAAGAAGAGGATCATCGACTAATCGCGGAAGGAGAAGGTAAGATCAGCCTGCACAGTCAACGAGACACCAATTTCTCACCTGTATTAGGACCAAGGAAGGCGAAAATGACAGCCTTAAAAAATGCCAGTGAATTCTTGGGTCTGGTGGTGAGAAAAATCTTTTGCCTCATATCTCCACAACAGGTACACTTTAGAACATAATTCAAACAGATTCTGGAAGCTACAGAGCAGGGCTACAACTTTGGATTTTGACCATTTTAGGAAATTGGTCATGTGACCACTCCCCCAGAGACCTATTACATGGACCCCTAGTTGTATTGTCATTCTTATCTTGATTCCTCCTACTCTTTGGTCATATCCAATCATATTTCCTCTTTTATATATACTAGCTGATACCCGTGCATTCGCATGGGTGGCTCTTTCTTGATATTACTCTGCCCAAGTGTGTTCCGATCTTATGTAGTGAAATTTGCCTCACTGTTCTCTAAAGACATGTGGTGTAATGGTCTAATGGGCTGCTTTCTGTGTATTATGTGTGGTGTGCCCAATTCCTGAACCCTTGTGTTCGATCTCTGGCTGAGGTAAAATTTCCTGCACTTTCTGATCCTGCAAGCTCTGTGTCCAATCCCAGGAAAGTGTTACAGCTAACTGCATAATCGTAGACCATATCTCAGCCCAGGCTGTAGTTTTAGACCAAATTGACCTGGAATGTTCCACCTTATTCATTTCCATAGGGTGTGCAATTGGCCACTTGGCCAAAATGCCATGGGTTGTAGAACATTGGAATATTTGAAAAAAAGCCTTTGCACCTATAATAAAATATACCCCCAGAATATGTTTTCTGCTTATAATATCGTTCTACAGCATCTATTTTTAGTCTGATATGTTTGTGATTTATTACAAATCTAAATATAGCTTACATGTGTTTCATGATAAAAAATTCTCAGAAATGGGATATTCTGGATCACTGATATGTTTTCTGTATGTTTTAGCATCCAGATATGTTTTTTCTTGAGATCCAGAATGTTTGTAATTTATTACAAATCTAAATATAACTCAGATATGTTTGATGATTCAAAAATCTCATCCTGGATCAGCATTGATGACCGGTATGTTTTCCTGTATTCTGTGGATGTTTTCTTTTTGCCTAAAGAGCATTCAAATATGTTTTTTCTAGGGTTGGACAGATCTAAATATAGCTCAGATATGTTTTATGATTGAAAATTCTTAGAAATGGTACATCCTGGATCAGCATTGTTGACTGGTATGTTTTCTTGTATTCTGTGTATGTTTTTCAAAGAGCATCCACATATGTTTTTCCATGTCATAATTCTTCTAAAAAAGCTGCATTTCACCAGAATATTCCAATTGTAATGATTCTCAGCTTTCTCCATCAAAAACTTGTGTTACAGCTACCCAAAGCTACCAAGTAATGTAGAAATATATTTCCGATTTTTTCAAAAAATTTCCGCCTCAATCAGGGGTGTGGAGATGATGGATGCGCAAGTCATGTTCCGGATGACCTTTTGTTCTTTGTTGATTTTAAAATTCTGTTCAATATCATACCCTTCACATACTTTTTGAATTTCCATACACCAGTATTATGCTTTTATTATAAAAGTATGAAATGTAGCTTTCAAACAGTATGATAAAATATTGTAGCATACTATTTGGATACTCTGCCTGCAATATTTGAATAGTATATAGATATTTCACTCTCATATTTTTTCCATACCAACAAAATACCTGTCAGACGGTATTGTTTGTTTCTTCTTGATACTAGCACAATACTGGCATCTCAGTATGTTGGTCATCTTTAATGAGTATCTGCTTAATATCATGTTAGTATTCAATATAAAAATGTGATATATTTTCATACTTTCAAGATATTCCCTTTATATCTACTCTCTAGTATCATACAAGTATCTTTTGAATATAATATATAATATTTTCAAAGTATCTTATCCTGAAGAATCATACTCTTAAAATATTGGTCAATCAGTATGTTGAAGATATTTTGTTCAAAGTTAAGATACTGTGATAGAAGTATTATTCTAGTATGTGAGCCAGTATTGAGGAAAAACATTTGAATACAATCAAAATACTAATCAGATACTTCAGTGTGGGTAATAAAATATATATCTTCATACCAATCACATACCTGGTGGATGGTATTTTGGGAAAATTTTATGTACCATCAAAATACTTTCAAAATATTCTCACGTCAGTATGTTGGAATGTTTGCAGTGTGGGTAACAAACAAACATCAACAAAGGTAGTTCCTGAGAGGAGATTCATGAAAGTGCCCTTTGAAGGGTGTCATCAAGTTAATGACAGAACTAACTCCATATTTCTTCAGTTGCAATTGGTTTCCATCATATAGTATGTATTTGGTATTTCAAATCAGCAGCTTTTTGGATGGATGGCTCAGGTTCCAGCTGGATGACGTTCCCAAAGGCGTTGCCACACAAGTACAAATAGTTTCCCCCCTAGTGCCCAGATCTTCAAAAGGCACGGTTATTCCTCCTCTACACTTGTATCTAATGAAAAATATACATTTTAGTACTCTTAAAGTAGAACAGAATCCAATTTTTCATGTTTTACATTCACGGTGCCCTCGCAAGTGGATGGATACAACAGAGTGAACTTGGATGATGTGTTTGAAGCTGTAGATAAACAGATGCAAAGTTCTCAAAAAAACATCAGGAAAACAACTGAAATTGAGCAGGAGAGGAAGGGAACACTACCCTGACATTGGTAATACATATCAGGATGTTGAATTTACAACATTGGACTTGCTCTCTTATCAGAACATCAGGAAAACCTCATTTGCTGATCTGTGTTCATAAGCTAGAATGTGCCAGAATATGCAAAAAATCTGTCAATATAAGTTGTGAGTAAGTTGCATAAGGTCAATCAGCCAAATAAGGTAAGTGTCCAAAATATTGGCACTTATTCTTCACTAATCATGACTGATTTGTACTCATCAATTGTGGATCTGCTCAGAGAAAGTGGCCGATATGAGAAAATAAATCTCAGATATCACACAGAATTTCGTCATCAATCAAAAGAGCTACATATCTATATTGCTGCACGATATTCCAAGATCATAGATACTAGTCCGTATACCATAGATACTAGTCCAACCCATCTAAATCCAACACTGCCAATGCGCTACCTTTAGTAAGAGCTCCAGTATCCATAGTGTTGTCACCGTCGCTGTAGATATAGGTTGAGGACAAGATTAAAGAGAGCGAGATTCAAATACTTACGTGACTTTTGCATAAAGTTCCGACATAATCTTGTGGTACGTGTTGACTTTCTTCTTCAACTTTGTTAAATTATCTATGTGGCGATTGAAGACCTTCTTGAAATTATCTCCTTCAAATTTCTTGGCTTTGGCCTTCTGGCTGTCGGCACTCATCTTGCCCTTCTTGCCTTCTCGCCATTCGTAAAGTGCAGCAAAGAACTTGGATTATTGTATCAGTGATAATCCTGACAACAATGAAAGCATGCACTTACTGCCGTTGCACCAAGGGCAACAATGGGAATCATCAGCTCAGGATCTTTGAGGGTTGGATGCGACGAAACATAATACTTCTTGAACTTGTATCCAAAGCCTGTCGGACTGTTGAAGAAAGCAGTCTTGATGAGGTTGATGAGACCTGGGTTGAGGTAAATCTGGATGTCGGTAACCGAGTTCTTGACCATCCAGATAGGCTCAAAGACAAAAGTTAGATCATATATGGAAAGGAAGAAACAAGGACACACCTTGCCATCTTTATCTGCAGCCCAGTGCCCAGGATATACGTACACATCGTTCTCGATCAACGCATGGACATGCTGTGAACATCCATCACCAACGCCGAGCTGAAAAATTGTGATCTGGTCCGAAGCCATGCTTCAAATCTGTCCGCGGTGATGCGATAGATGATCAACAACCTATATTAAAGATGTCGTCAAAGCATTCAATGGAGAGGTTACCAAATCACGTACCCATTTGCCAATATGCCTGGCGAACTTTTCGTCAATTGACAGGTGGTTGGTCAGTGCCTTGTACTGGGCATCTTGCTTCCCCTTGTCGTCTTCGGTATTCTTGGCGTGCAGAAGCTTGACCGCTTCTAACAGGACTTGTCGTTTGTAGAGCGTACCTTTAGGGAGTTCCGGCCATGCATTTTCAGTAACCAAAGTCTTCTCAATGATTTGAATGGCCTCGCGACAGACTACCCGGATAAGGTCAGTCTGCTGGGTAAGAGTGCCTGTCCTCAGTTGAAGGGCCTTGGGCCAATTGTCTTCAGGGATGGCCTTGTCGTCATCATCACTTGCAATTGTGGCAGCACCCACTTTTGATTTTGACTTTTGAACCATGGAGCGTATGGCTTGTGTTGTGGGGCGCTACAAAGAGATGGTCAGTTATGGCAGCGTACTGGAAGATTAGGAGAAATGTTGATACCTCGGCATTTAAGGCAGCATCACGCTTGCAGGTACGCTGAGGGTGAAGATTGAGTAAATGTTATTAAGATATATACAAAACTCACCAGGCTAGACTTTGATTGCTTAGAACCTCAGGTGTCGTCTTCATCAACCTCCTCTTCGCCTGAATCGTTTGGATCATCAAACAACCCTTCGGAATCAGATGTGGGGGGGCGCGAAGCTTCAGAGCTGGACCCTTGCCGGCTAGTGGCGATTTCTATGTCATCATCGTTGTCAAACAACAAAGCTGCATCAGCAGCTTGGGGGAGCTACAGCAAAGGGCTTCAAATTAAGAGCATGTCCAAGAAAGAAAAACAGCACCTCTTTGTTGAACATCTGCCTGAACTCCCTATCTGTCATCCGTGCAACATCGAAATCATTGTCATCTTCATCGTCACTGTCTGATTTCCCTAAGCGCCCTTGACTGCCATCGGAAAGAGATGAGATCGATGAATTGTCTGAGTCATCAGCCTCAATCAGGTTGGTTTTCTTGATCTTTGGGGTCGGCTTGCCCTTTGTCGGAAGTTTTGTACCTGTGGACAAATTGTGATATTCATAGAAAGATAGAAATATAGTAGGTAGCACGCACTGTTGTGGACGTTGTTGTGGATGTCAGAGTTGGAGGTAGCTGCTGTGATCACAACAAAGACGATTAGTAAGTGACCTAGGAATTCAGAACTCCTACCTTTTTGAGACTTAGCCCTTGTTTCCTCACTCCCAACAGCCCCATGCTTGCTCTCACCCTCTTCACATCTTCCTTTCTGCAGCCTCTTACGAGGCTGGTTATCTGCTCAACAGGCTTGACAATGAGCTTAATGCCACGTCATCACAGCGATACCACAACGTACCTTTGTCAGATGTTTTCTGCACGCCTTTGCCGTGATCATCTGGGCTGGGTGAGCGAGGTCTTTTTCTCCTCTCTGCTTCATACCATGCTAACACATATTTTGTAAGGATTTTACAGATTCCATGGTTCCCAGACCCAAGAACTCACCGGCATTTTTTAAGGCCGTCATTTTCACCTTCCTTGGTCCTAATACAGGTGAGAAATTGGTGTCTCGTTGACTGTGCAGGCTGATCTTACCTTCTCCTTCCGCAATTAGTCGATGATCCTCTTCTTCCTTCCGCAACCACGTATTATTTCATTTTCGCTGATGCACTTCCCCATCAATGAGAGTATCATCCTCCATCATTAGGGTTATTCAAGTGCTGGATGTTGCAGTCAAGGACCTACAGCAGAAGCACGTACAATGGGAGATGGATGGGGGAGATGGATGGTTGTGTGTTTGTTGGTACTGTTTGTTGGTACTGTATAGTTTGGCAACGACATCTTTTACTTCTGCAGCTGACTGCCGAACATTCCTTCTACAAGCTGTTAAGTCCGCATTCCCCACTAAAATGTCCTCAGAAACAACTATGTGTCCTGGCTGCGACCACCTTTTTTCACTCCGAGGTTATCAACGCCATCTAGCTCTCACAAAAGACCCTCTTTGCTGTGCCATTTTCGACAAACTTAAGAAAGCAAATGATGCTTACGAACTGCTCATGAGTGCTGGAAGGCAATCAAGTTCAGGTGCAGGCCCAGACACAGACGCCATGCCGTTCCAAGGCAACGCTTTTGGAACTGCTGAAGACTATGCATCTGATCTGTTCGGACAGGACAACAGAGTTCAACCTGATGACCTGCCACCTCTGATGGAGGTATCTGACGATGAAGACGACAAAGAAGAAGATGATGATGAAGAAGACGACAAAGAAGACTCAGAACTGACTAACATGGTTGCGGAATTGGAGAAAAGTTGGGAACCACATCGAGAGGGGGCCCCCCATCAGGAAGCGGTGGACGCAGATGACAACAATGTTGACCCCAATGATGTCCCACCTCTGGTGGACGCATCTGACGATGAAGATGATGAGGATGAGGGGGCTCTTCCAAGTCATCGAGAAGTGGACGACTCGGACGTTGACGACGACGAACGCCATGCACAACACAAACGCAATGTCGATCACTTTATTATCAGAGATGGCTATGGAGTAGTGTTGCCGCGGCTTGGCTAGCCGAGAGCCGGCTGATGTAAGCCAGCTAAATTTCCTTAAGTGGCTCAGCTCGGCTTTTAGCTGACTCAAAGCTTGCTCAAGCCGGCACATAATTTTTAAGGTGATGTGACCATAAATCTGGGTAAATTAGATGCTGTCTACCTGATAGATACACAATATAATATATATTTCGAGCATAGAACTATAATAGAAACCCTAGGGTTTTAAATATAAATATAAATTCGCAAAAAATGGGGGAGGATGTGAGATTGCATAGAAATATGGATGTCATATCTTCAGGACCTTCAAATGTGACTAAAATACAATGTAAACGAGCCTTCAATGATGAAAAAAGGTGGAAAGCTGACCAAGATACAGCTTAACCCCCCCCCAAAACCAGAAAATGTGGAATATCTTGAGAGCGTGGACACGCGAACCTCTCGTCTCTTTGGGACCTTCAAACGACACTAGAATATGTTGTAAACAAGCCCTCAACGATAAAAAAAGGTAAAGAATTGACCGAGATAGAGCTTAACCCCCCCAAAACCAGAAAATGTGGAATATCTTGAGAGTGTGGACACGCAAACCGCTCGTCTCTTTGGGACCTTCAAACGACACTATAGTAGATTGTAAACGAGCCTTAGACCATAAGAAACGATGGAAATTTGACCGACCTAGTGTACTTGCCCCCCCAAACAGAAAATGCAACATATCTCCGGAACGCAGACACGCAAACCTCTCGTCTTTTTGGGACCTTCAAACGACACTAGAATACGTTGTAAACAAGCCTTTAACGAAGGAGAATGATGGAGAACTCATGAAGATAGAGTACACCCTCCTGCTGAAACTTAGCATGACAGATCTCTCAAAAATATGATGGCAGATGCCTCTCGTCTCTTCAGGCCCTAAAATCGACAGCAAATAGCTGGTAATTAACACTGATTTGGTGGAAAACGGTACAGAACTCACCAAGATACAATATAGCCTCATGGTGTCTATCCAGCACCCATTACATGTTTCTTAGGGCTATTATTGGACTATTCACATGCCCATTCTTAAGTTATACTATGCCGAACTCATTTATAATTGGTGTGGTACACTACTTAAGTGGCGGGTTATGATCTAGGGCAGGCTGGGTTATGATCTAGGGCAGGCTGCAATTCTTAGTTATTTTCTATGATCTTAGGTTCATTTACAGTATATTCTATTACTAGTTAAATAATATGTACAACAAAAGCCAATTTTATTCGTTTTGAATGAGCTAGCATGTGTGGTTGATGAGGCTCAAAATCCCGGCTCTAGCCGGCTCAAGCAGTAGCCAAGCCAGATCCATCAGCTCGGCTCAGCTCGGCTTTAATTTCAGCTCAGCTGTGGCTTGAACCAGCTAAAAGCCAAAGCCATGGCAACACTACTATGGAGTCAAGCCAGCTGTAAGGATCCGGTACAACAACAAACATCCCAGTGCGCAGGCTGGTCAACCCTTAACGCACCAGGAGTCGAGGGACAATGTATACGGCGCCGCTCTCGGTGGTGGAGACAACCCCTGGGCCCCATTCAATTCAAAGAAAGACTGGGAGATTGCTAGATGGGCGAAACTTCGAGGAGCTGGGTCGACAGCATTTTCAGAGCTTCTGGCAACCGATGGTGTATGTTTCAATCATATATCTCCTTTCAACCACATTATGTTCACACATGTATATTTAACAGGTCCACGATGCCCTCAATTTGTCATACAAAAACTCGGAAGAACTCAATCGAATCATCAACACTAAATTGCCTGGACGGCCACAATTCACATGTCGGGAGGTTGTGCAGAGTGGCGAAGTTGTAGAGTTCTACATGCGTGATATCATAGAATGTCTTCGCGCTCTGTGGGGTGACCCAGACTTTGATGGCGACCTCATTCTTGAGCCTGAGCGACTCTATGCGGATGAAGACATGACAATTCGCATTTATCACGAGATGAACACCAGAAAGTGGTGGTGGGAGACACAGGTAGGGATGTTGTCATCATTTCTTTTGCTTGTAGCACTTACAATAATTTTAGAAGAAGGTCCAAGCTAGAACTTGAAGCAAGAACATCACGATCGTACCTATCATAATTTCATCGGACAAAACCCAGCTCACGCAATTCCGTGGCAAGCAGGCTTACCCCATCTACCTCACCATCAGCAACATTCCAAAGCACATTTGTCGAAAACCTTCTCGACAAGGTCAAGTCTTGCTGGCCTATCTCCCAACATCAAAACTTGGTCATATCACAAATAAATCTTCCCATCATCGCTGCATCTCGAACCTCTTCCACCATTGCATGCAGACCATTGTCAAGCCATTGGAGCGTGCTGGGCATGACGGAATCATTCTCATCAGTGGAGATGGTGCTGCGAGAAGGTGCTTCCCAATTCTTGCCGCCTACGTGGGGGATTATCCGGAACAAGTCCTTGTCTCGCTGGTGAAAACTGGCACTTGTCCCATCTGTCCTGCACCACGAGATGAGATAGGCGACTGGGACAGTATTCTTGAGCCTCGCGATGCCCAGAATGTTATTGAAGCTCTCAATGCCATCGATAAAGGGGCTACTGAGTTCATGAAGGCATGCGCTGATGCAGGAATCAAGCCTGTCCAGTGCGTTTTCTGGAAAAACCTTCCCTACATTGACATCTCCTCTCTATCACGCCTGACATCCTGCAGCAATTGTATCAAGGGCTGCTCAAATATCTCATCGGGTGGATTCGGGCTGTATGTGGAGATGCAGAGATTGATGCTCGGTGCCGTCGCTTGCCCCCAAATCACCACATCCGATTATTTATGAAGGGCATTTCACACCTCTCTCATGTTACAGGCACAGAACACGATCAAATCTCCAGATTTCTTTTGGCATTGGTTGCCGATGTTCGTCTTCCTGATGGCCATTCCAATGTGCGACTAGTTCGTACAGTCCGCGCAGTCCTCAATTTCATTTATCTAGCCAGATACCCTATTCACACATCCAAAACACTGGCTCAGATGAATGATGCTCTTCACACATTCCACGTAAACTGTGATATTTTGGTTTCTCTTGGTATCCGGACCCATTTCAACATTCCGAAGCTTCACAATGCCAGTCATTATTACGAATTGATTCAGCTCTATGGTACAGCCGACAATTTCAACACAGAATTTACCGAGCGGCTTCACATTGATCTTGCAAAGGATGTGTATGCTTCGACTAACTTCAAGGACGAATTCCCACAAATGACGTGATGGCTTGACTGAAAAGAACATATGATGCACCATGAGAAGTACATTCGCCGTCGCCTCGAAACATCTCATAACACCCCCCTCCATGTCCAAAAACCCCTTCCTTCTTTGATCCCTGAACGCAGGCAGCAGATGGCAAAGCACCCAACCCATCAAGGTGTGCCCATTGATGTCATTTGCACGAAGTACGGTGCTACACAATTTATCCCAGCTCTATCATGTTTCGTTGCTCAATATCAACATCCCGAATACTTGAAAGCCCAAGTTGAAGCTGCCTCCACCTCTATTCACATTCCTTTCTCCAAAATTTCTGTCTTTCATCATCTGAAATTCATCAGCTATGATGTATACAGCCTGAATCCTCTTGACAAAATTGTGGTTGACTCAATACACACTGATCCAGTGCATTTCGACAAGTATAGAAATGTTGTTCCTGGGCGATTTGACACTGCTGTTGTTCGGGTTAAGGACTCTGATGGTGGCGCCAGTTTGAACTTGGAAGGTATGTTTTTCAATTTTTCATGTTCTCTCCTTTGAACCTCAACTAAATGTTAATCTCAGATCTATGCATTGGACAAGTCTGATGTATTTTTTCTTTACCACCTCACACTATTGACCTTTGGTTCCCGGCTCGGGCTGGTGCCTTTTCATACAAACACTTCGCTTACATTGAGTGGTTTACCACATTTTCTCGAGCTCGGAAGGATCAAAATTCCAAGTTATTCAAGGTTTCGCGCTTGGTGGCTCGGGGAGAGCACCATGTGAGTATCATTCCCATTTCCCTCGTTCTCTCAAGCATCCAGCTCTTCCCAAAATTTGGTCCACAAGCACCTGTCTCATGGTCATCAAGCAATGTCCTTGAAAAGGCTACATCTTTTTATGTAAACCCATTCTCTGATAGATTTCCTTACTCGAATATCTCTTAGATAGTTTTTTCTAGAGCAATCATACCAATTCAGACAATGTTTTTGACAATGATCCTGATGATCAAGATCCAACAAAACCATGGCTTGCTGAGTTCTGCAAGTAGAACTTGTTTTGTTAGAGTTATCAGAAGATATTCCGGTTCCTATTCCACAATGAAATTAAGATATATAGGAAGCCTTTCTTTATTTCTACATATTTAAATTGTTTTCAGAGCAATGAACTTTTAGGTGGTGGTCATTTGTGTGAATTTGGTTCCTCAATGTCCCATCATCCCATGTTCACACAACTCCAAACAGAAATTAAGCTCTTGCACTTATCCTTATCCTTCCAAAAAATGTGTGAAGGACTTCTAAAAGGCATAAGGCTACCAAACAAATTATAAACCAGAGTATTGTAAGAGAAATTTTAAATCAGTGAGATGCATTCTGTCAATGTCCCATCATCCAAGTCCCCTGTTCCCACAACTTCAAACAGAAATTAAGCTCTTGCACTTATCCTTATCTTTTTACATCCTTAAAGTCATGTACAGGTAACACACAGTCATGAGGGGATGAATACAAAGTATTTTCCTCTTTCCATACATTTAAATTGTTTTCATAAGGGGTTATTGATGGTGATCATTTGCATGCTGAGTATGATTCCTCAACAATGTGCAACACATCAGTGAATAATCAACAGAAATAAGTATTCAATAAGTGAGGAGGTTTCTGACTGTGGGCTGATGTATCACTGACTTGAGCTGATTCCAATAGGTAAGTCAAAATCAGCTTGCCCTCCACTTATTGAAGCTGATCTAAACTTATTTCCACAAATCAGCAAATGGGGTTTTTCCTGATGAAGTTGGATAAAAATTGTAGAAAAGGAGTATCACTGTCTGTAAATGTCAAAAACATATCATTCCAGCAACTTGTAAACTAATACATGCCAGCTATGGCCTACCAGCATTCAGTGCATAAGTAAAGGAATATTAGGACAGGCAGTGTCAAATTTTGAGTGAAAGAACACACCTGAAAGTCTTGTTCCAACTTTTTGACTTTTAGGAGGGTTTCAAAACATTGAATTGTGTTGGGAAATCTTGCTCTGCTTGCCTAATTTTGAGGGAATCTGATGTACCTCTTCTTAGCTAAAGGTGGGTGTTTATATAAAATTTGTGAGTACTGTATTCACTTTGATAATGAAGGTTTTGTTGTGAAAGCCATCACAACGACAACCACCCCCACGATTTACCTCCTTTTGCTTAATCTCCATAAGTAGATCCTTGAGTGGTCCCTACCACTTTTATCATAAAACACTGGCAACTGCCAGCACAACGATTTGTTAATTGCCTAGGTTTTTTATGAAATGAGATAACATGGCAAACCTTATGAAATGTATCTCATTTCCTTCAAGGTATTATTTCATTTCTATTTCATTTCTATTTCATTCCTGTTTCATATCCATTTCATTTCTGTTTCATATCTATTTCATTCCTGCCTAGCACTATTTTTCATTGCTGCCTAGGCTATTTTTCATTTCATTTCTGTTTCATATCTATTTCATTCCTGCCTAGCACTATTTTTCATTCCTGCCTGCGCTATTTTTCATTTCATTTCTGTTTCATATCTATTTCATTCCTGCCTAGCACTATTTTTCATTCCTGCCTGTGCTATTTTCCATTTCATTTCTGTTTCATATCCATTTCATTTCTGTTTCATATCTATTTCATTCCTGCCTAGCACTATTTTTCATTCCTGCCTGCACTATTTTTCATTTCATTTCTGTTTCATATCCATTTCATTTCTGTTTCATATCTATTTCATTCCTGCCTAGCACTATTTTTCATTCCTGCCTGGGCTGTTTTTCATTGCTTTCCCAGGGTGATATTTTTGGTATTTCATTCCTGCCTGGGATATTTTTTATTGCTGCCTAGGCTATTTTTCATTGCTTTCCCAGGGTGATATTTTGGTATTTCATTGCTGCCTAGGGCTATTTTTCATTTCTTTGCCTAGGGTAATAACAGGGTAGGAATTGTCAGGGTCTCTTGCATTGTTGGAGGGTGGTCACATGACCAATTACCAAAAATGGTCAAAAAACGAAACTTGTAGCCCTACACCATAGCTTCCCGAATCTGTTTGAATGATATTCTGAAGTGCTCCCATTGTGGAGATATGAGGTAAAGGAATTTCAGAAGTGTCACATTTTTTGTTCTGTTTTTTGTGTTTTTCACCATGAAAACAAAACCAAACAACATGATTTCAGTATATTTAGAGAGCTCAAAGAAAGGGCTACAATTATTGTATTGTGGGGAAAATGACCAAAAAAGGAAGGTGCATGCCCTAGAAAAGGAATTAGACTATAAGAGTCAGATATAGACTACCAAGTTTACTGATAGACTACAAAAATGTCAGACTTAGACTACACAGTTTACTGATAGACTATAAAAGACTACAAAAGTCAGACTTAGACTACAAAGTTTGCTGATAGACTACAAAAGACTACAAAAGTCAGACTTAGACTACAAAGTTTACTAATACACTACAAAAGACTACAAAAGTCTATAGACTACCAAGTTTACTGATAGAGTACAAAAATGTCGGACTTAGACTACAAAGTTTACTGAGACACTACAAAAGACTACAAAAGTCAAACTTAGACTACACATTTTACTGATACACTACGAAAGACTACAAAAGTTGGACTTTGACTCCAAAAGCTTGGACTCAGACTACAAAGTCAGGGTTAGGGTCAAAATTGAGACTACAAAAGCTTGTAGTGTGCGCTTTTTCATTAGAAAATTTTGTAGTGTCTGCTATTTGAGCATACAAAAGTTTGTAGTATCTGCTTTTTGAGACTACAAAAGTTTGTAGTGTCCGCTTTTAAGACTACAAGTTGCCATGTAGTTTGTGGTGTCCTTGATCCTGTCTAAGTTATGGCAATGAGGTTGAATGATTGACATTCATTAGAAAAGTTTGTAGTGTCCACTTTTTGAGACTACAAAAGTTTGTAGTGTGCGCTTTTTTATTAGAAAAGTTTGTAGTTGACATGTAGTTTGTGGTGTCCTTGACATTATGGATTGACATATTGCCATTGCTGCAGCATTAGTTTTTTACATTATGCACAAGTTGTCTTTCACATTAGGATCAAAGAGCTGTATCAAAGTTGACTATGTTTGGGAGAGGCCAGTATCAATGTGAAAGCAGACAGTGTGAAAGCCAACTTGGTCATGATGTCAAAAACTGGTGATGTGATGTCAATCCTTCAGCCATATCCCCACATGAACTTATAATTATGTTTTAAGATAGGACAGTAGGTATCAATCAATATGAAAGGCTTAGAATGGCCTTTCCTAATGTGAAAGACAACTTGTGCATGATAATGCTGCAGCACTGGCAATATGATGGCAATCCTTCAACATCATCCATGCTAGGCAGGAATGAAATAGATATGAAACAGAAATGAAATGAAAAATAGCCTAGGCAGCAATGAAAAATAGTGCTAGGCAGGAATGAAATAGATATGAAACAGAAATGAAATGGATATGAAACAGGAATGAAATAGAAATGAAATAGAAATGAAATAATACCTTGAAGGAAATGAGATACATCTCATAAGGTTTGCCATGTTATCTCATTTCATAAAAAACCTAGGCAATTAACAAATCATTGTGCTGGCAGGTTCCAGTGTTTTATGATAAGAAGTGGTAGGGACTAGTGGATCCTTTATTATATTCTTTTTATCATTTTCTTTTCCCTGTGCATCGTGTGGTAGAGTAGCTACATTTTTTTTCCCTCAAAATTCAGTTTGTTTACATCTGTGTACCAACAGCATCTTAGGCCCCAATGTCATCCAAAAAGGGTTTCTCACATCCAGCTATTTCGGTCTGATTTGACAGAGGGAAACTATCTGAAGTGGTCTGAACATATTCAAGCATATATTTGGTGAAATTTCAGAGGTTGTTTCTATGACGAACAAAGCTGTAGGACATATATTTCTCCTCAGAACTAAAACTGTGCATTGTTGACAATTGTGTACCAAAGGCATTGAAAGGCCCAAGGTCATCCAAAATGAATTTGTCACATCCAGCCTATTTCAGTCAGATTTGACAGAGGGAAACTATTTAGGAGTGTCAGAACATCATCAAATATATATATAGTAAAGTTTCAGGTGTTCTTTCTAGGAGAAACAAAGCTGTGGGAACATAAATGTCTCCCCAGAATTAAATAATAAATATGCACCCATATAATATCAACAATACCTCTTCCCACCCACCCTACAGCAAGCTGTGCATTAACCCACATCCTGACCAAGTGGTCAAATGCACTCCCTATGGAAATGAATAAAGTGCATTCTTGCAGAATATAAAGCATAGGACTACAGCCAAGGGTGCATATCTAAATTTTACTTTGTGCACCTTTATTTGTACAAACAACCATATTAGGTAGAACACCCTTCCAAGTTGGCAAGTTCCAACCACTCCACCCTTATGATGTGCGGGGCAGTGTTTGGAGCAACTACCGAAACAGTGCTAGAATGTGGAGCAATGGGCAGCACGTGTGAATGGGCATCATGGTTTACATAGCCATGGCCTAAAACGGATGTTTGCAAGGCGCAAAGGAGGTCTTTATTGTCCTCTACTGATTCCTGCTGGATTCCAGCAGAATCCGGGCAATTCCTGGAATTCCAGAGGAATCAAATTTGGCAGAGGGCCCTGCCAAATTGATCAAACAATTCCGTGGAATTTTGAATGGAATTGGGTGATCACCTGAAAGGAATGCTCACAGAACGAGACAGAATGGAATTCCTGATGCCCAAATCAAACATCGGCATTTGGCCGACGTTTGATTTGGGCATCATCAACAAACAATGCCACATCTCTTTTCAACCACCACCATCACCGATGCCTACACACCATGTCACCAACGTCCACCACCACACACACCAGCCACAATGACGATGGCCACGACACGGGAAATGACACCTCAATGCCATGTCAACAGCCCCAGTAAACAAGCATGGCATCACTTTGCCACGTTGCTGATAGCGACATGGCAACCAGACGATGAACGACAATTTCGTCATTTGTCATCCTAGGTGAGCACCCCCCCCCCCAAACTTGTCCCAACCCAGTTCGCTAACACCACGCCCATGACAAGGGACGGACAACACATCAGTGCACCACCACGTCAACACACAACCACCACGACCATGCCCACAGACAACACACCCCACCACGTCAACGGAGGGCCATGCCAACAGACCACACACAGACCACCACCACATCAACAGACCGCCACCACGTCAATGGATGACACCCACGTCAACAGATGACAATGAGCACATCAGCGGACGATGACG
>NW_001889890.1:0-3942 GCF_000143565.1 Laccaria bicolor S238N-H82
TTATGGCTGCTTGTTGCTGGGTTCGGCATCTCAGCTCCCCCAGGCTTTAGTAAAGATATCGAATGGTGGGACTCACGTCGTTAATTACACTTCGACTTGTGCCGCCCACCCAAAGTATTGTGTACGCAAGTAGCGCTCCTAGGAAGAGGGACGCTACAAGAAGGAAAGCCAAAGCAACTTTGCTGATTAAAAGTTGTGGAGTCATCTTGGTGAATCGTAGTAAGCTGGGAGGGTCTGCTAGCCATACGTTAACCTATTTATTGTGTTTCCCTATGATTGTCTCTTTGATTGCCACCCCAGGCCTCAGCGCTCAGCGCCTTTGAAAGGCCCTTTGTGCGACTTTTTCTTTGTGAGTAATCACGTGATCGGGTGTCGAAGTGGTTCATGCCACCAGAAACAAAGCGCCACTGGTAATAGAATGGGCTAGGGAAAGAATCTATATAACTATACCCTTCGCGCTTTCACAAGTACGCTCAGAAGTGGCATTGATTGTCCTCTTCTCCCTCACTGGTCTTCATCTCTCTTCTCCCGCAATTCTTCCGGGCCCGCTCCTTAACTTTGCCTTAACTCGTTCATTTTCCCTTTGTCATTCGATGGCTGCGTCAACGTCAGATCATGAACCCTTCATCCCAGGCGGAAATAAGTTCAAACTAACGATTCCTTTTCCTCTCCCTGGCCATCAAACTATTGCCGTCATGCCTATCGTTCCTCAAAGTTTTAAACGGAAATCTGCCTTTCCGACGTCTGAAATTATCGCACATCAGTAAGTGGCGACCTTTGTGATAGGAATCTAACGTAATGGTCTACCAGGACTGTCGCTGTTGAGACACATGCTCCTAGTTGGGAAACTCGTCCGGTTGCTGGCATGTAACTCATAACTTCTATATTTAGCGGGGGCGACGAAGCTAACGAGTCACAGCCAGACTGAGCATGCGAATCAAAGCAAGACAAGCTCTAACGCTGCGACCCCTCTTGTCAAGTAAGTTTTGCTCTTTTTCCTGAGACGCTTCGTCGAGTCTTTTCTTTTAGGGGTGACCCTCTTGTTGACCCCCAGTCTGCAGCAACCCAGAAGGTACGAAGTGACCGGGGGTAGCTGATCTACCGGCTCAGTCCATTTCCAACAACCTGTCAATTTCTGCACACTCAGGCTCCAGGTGATTCCCAACGACCGCGACTCAACTGTGCTAATCTTGTCTTCAGGCCGATCTCAACAACGCACAAGAAGAAATCAACAACGGATTGTGCATCTTCGTCAAAGGTGGGCCATACCTTGGGGTATGTGCTACCCATTACAGATGGATCTATTTCTACGATTTCGCTCCACATAGATTTAACGACCTGGGGGACCTGGGAGTTGATATCCCTCAGCTTTCAGTAATCTCCGATAACGGAAAAACTCAGTCATTCGGCTCAAAATGGTACGTCATTAATCTTCGTTGTTTGTCTGTACTTAGCGCCAACGGGTCCAGCCTTCCGGATGGTTTCCATAGCATGCAAACGCGGTCGTCTTCAGCGCGGCTAAGTCAAAAGTATGATGGCTTATTGGTGGGATCTGCTGTCATTTTAACTTAGTGTGCCCAGGTCCAACACCTCACATTTGGGCGTACAGACCGCTTTCGGATCATCAAAGGGGTTAATCGCATCAGGGTGAGAATTCGTGCACCTAATGACATTGTGACACCGCACTGATATCACTAGTGGCTACCACTATTTATGATTAATCTATGACAACTGTCCAAGAGCCATTGTGTATAATGCCACAGGTTTTATGAAAGGCATCTCATTAGGATTGCCCATCTATTTCATTCAATTTGTCACTGGAATATTTCATAAGTGATAGGCAAGGATAATGAGATATCATGGGGATATTTCATTAGGCTCTTTGGCCCTTTCATTATCATTTCTGAGACTTTTCATTAGGATATTTCATTAGACTGCTTCGCTTTTTCATTACCATTTCATAGAATTTTCATTAGGATATTTCATTAGGCTCCTTGGCACTTTCATTACCATTTCTTAGAATTTTCATTAGGATATTTCATTAGGCTCCTGCGCTTTTTCATTATCATTTCTTAGAAATCTCATTAGGATATTTCATTAGGCTCCTGTGCTTTTTCATTATCATTTCTTAGAAATCTCATTAGGATATTTCATTAGGCTCCTGTGCTTTTTCATTATCATTTCTTAGAATTTTCATTAGGATATTTCATTAGGCTGCTTCACGTTTTCATTACCATTTCATAGAATTTTCATTGGGATATTTCATTAGGCTCCTTGGCACTTTCATTACCATTTCTTAGAATTTTCATTAGGATATTTCATTAGGCTCCTGCACTTTTTCATTATCATTTCTTAGAATTTTCATTAGGATATTTCATTAGGCTTCTGCGCTTTTTCATTATCATTTCTTAGAATTTTCATTAGGATATTTCATTAGGCTCCTGTGCTTTTTCATTACCATTTCATAGAAATTTCATTAGGATATTTCATTAGGCTCCTTGGCACTTTCATTAGGTTTTCTTGGAATTTTCATTGGGATATTTCATTCAGCTCCTTGACCCTTTCATTACCATTTCATTAAATTTTCATTAGAATGCTTCTTGGCGCTTTCATTAGGATATTTCATTACACTCCTTGACCATTTCATTAGATTTTTCATTGGGAGATTTCATTGGCCCTTTCATTACCATTTCTTTTAGGATATTTCATTGAGCACCTTGACGATTTCATCACTTCTCATTAGGCTCCCTGGCACTTTCATTACTATTTCTTAGATTTTTCATTAGGATATTTCATTAGGCCCTTTGGCACTTTCATTACCGAAAACTATATAATAATGATGATATGTATCACATGGGTTGTTGGGAGGGTGGTCACATGACCAATTACCAAAAATAGTCAAAAAGCAAAAGTTGTACCCCTGCACTGTAGCTTCCCGAATCTGGTTGAATTATGTTCTGAAGTGCTCCTGTTGTGGAGATATGAGGTAAAGGAATTCCAAAAGCGTCGTGTTTTTTTTGGTTTTTTGCATTTTTCTTCATGAAAACAAGACCAAATAACATGATTCCAACACATTTAGAAAGCTAGATGAAAGGGCAACAAATATCATATCGTGGGAAAATTGACCAAAAAAGGAAGGTGCATTCCCTAAAAGAGCAATCAACACTGACACACTACAAGTTTACTGATAGACTACAAAAAAGTTGGACATAGGCTACAAAGTTTACTGATAGACTACAAAAGACTACAAAAGTCAGACTTAGACTACAAAAGCTTGGACTTAGACTACAAAATTAGGGTTACATTAAAAGGTTTTGTAGTGTCCGCTTTTTCATTAGAAAAGTTTAGTGTCCGCTTTTTTAGACTACAAAAGTTTGTAGTGTGTGCCTTTTCATTAGAAAAGTTTGTAGTGTCCGCTTTTCAGACTACAAAAGTTTGTAGTGTCCGCTTTTTCATTAGAAAAGTTTGTAGTGTCTGCTTTTTGAGGCTACAAAAGTTTGTAGTTGACATATAGTTTATGGTGTCCTTGACTCTGTATAAGTTATGGGGATGAGGTTAAAGGATTGACATGATTTTACATATTGCCATTGCTGCAGCATTTACTTTTGACATCATGTACAAATTGTCTTTCACATCAAGAAAGGCTATTCTATGCCTTCATATTGATAGCTACTGTCCTATCTCAAATCATGGTTCTAGGTCCATGTGGATATGGTTTGAAGGATTAAATTGCTTTACATATTACTACTGCCAAATGATTAGTTTTTGACATCATACCCAAGTTGCCTTTCACATCAGGACAGGCTATTCTCTGATTTCACATTGATAGTTGCTGGTCTGTCTGCTTTCACATTGATAGCTACTTGCCTGTCCCAAACCTAGTCAACTGTGATATCAGCTCTTTCCGGGCAATACAATGCGCTGATTGGTCCCTGGAAGTAT
>NW_001889890.1:3993-16517 GCF_000143565.1 Laccaria bicolor S238N-H82
ATTCTATGAAATGGTAATGAAAGTGCCAAGGAGCCTAATGAAATATCCTAATGAAAATTCTAAGAAATGGTAATGAAAAAGCGCAGGAGCCTAATGAAATATCCTAATGAAAATTCTATGAAATGGTAATGAAAAAGCACAGGAGCCTAATGAAATATCCTAATGAAAATTCTAAGAAATGGTAATGAAAAAGCGCAGGAGCCTAATGAAATATCCTAATGAAAATTCTATGAAATGGTAATGAAAAAGCGAAGGAGCCTAATGAAATATCCTAATGAAAATTCTAAGAAATGGTAATGAAAAAGCGCAGGAGCCTAATGAAATATCCTAATGAAATTTCTATGAAATGGTAATGAAAAAGCACAGGAGCCTAATGAAATATCCTAATGAAATTTCTAAGAAATGATAATGAAAAAGCGCAGGAGCCTAATGAAATATCCTAATGAAAATTCTAAGAAATGGTAATGAAAAATCACAGGAGCCTAATGAAATATCCTAATGAAAATTCTAAGAAATGATGATGAAAAAGCGCAGGAGCCTAATGAAATATCCTAATGAAAAGTCTCAGAAATGATAATGAAAGGGCCAAAGAGCCTAATGAAATATCCCCATGATATCTCATTATCCTTGTCTATAACTTATGAAAGATTCCAGTGATAAATTGAATGAAATAGATGGGCAATCCTAATGAGATGCCTTTCATAAAACCTGTGGCATTATACACAATGGCTCTTGGACAGTTGTCATAGATTAATCATAAAAGTGGTAGCCACCAGTCCTGATATGCCATCCGATCTTTCAGGATGTTTAACACGCCTTCCACTTCTCGACGAAGACGGCGGGCGCCAAGCGGCGTTCCCTCCGCCAAGTTGTCCAAGGCTGTAAGATCCGTGACATTATCAGGTGCTCATCATTGAAGTATTCATTTTCAGCAACGCTTCTGCGCCAGGAGGCACGTACGCAAAATAACCAGAAGGGATCATTACTTTTGTTGGTATGAATCGATCGGTACTGAAAAAATCGATGGGCCGCCGCCGCACCCTGTGACCATACGGCTGCAGACTGGGGACCTATACGTCCACCGCGTTACTGGCACGTCGCAGGTCCAATATTTTTGCCGAAACAGTGTACTGGAAACCTGGGAAGAGTATGCCATGGGGATGGAACAGCATTTTCAGGGTGAAAAGTATGTTTTATCATCGAATTCAGGCGGTCCAGTCTGGGTTTTGCCATCCACCAGGGGGAGGCACCAGGCCGCGCACCTCAGGAAGCAAATTTCTCCCTCCACTTTTGATTCGATCTCAGCTGGCAGTTCGCGCCGATGAATTAAATAAGTAAGACATTACATGTATAGTGCCACAATCCACCGAAGTTGATCAATTCATTTGTTATACCACTTTCCCTATGAGCGAGCGTATATTGAGTGGCTGTCATAAGTTCTTTTTTCGTGACATCTTTTTTGTTGTTTTCTTGGAATCTCTTTCAACTTTCAATGGTGATCATTCCCTCTCATGATTTTATCACGATCACGCAGATCTACACGATGTCTAACAAACGGTAATCGGATGGCAGGAAAAAAGGATGGCAGGGTAGATAGGGAGGTAGATAGTAGGCTGCGGGCGGTGAGTCTGCGACGGAGGCCTATCGACCCACTGCGAGTCAGTTGGGGTTGTTAGAGGCTTAGAGCAGAAGAGGGGCATGTTGGCAGGCCATAAACTCAGACTTCTTACTTGGACTCGTTTCATCGCAACCACCGATCGCCTCATCTCCACCAAGGAGGAAGTCACGATGCTCCGCAATCGTTTCGATGAGGAGTTAGGACAGCAAGCGGCTGCGGCGAGGAAGATGATGAATATGTTGACGTCGTCCAAGGATAGGTCCGCGGGGAAAGAAGAAAAAGCGGTCTGCCCTCGCGAACAGTCTGCCACACTCTGGTGATGGAGCCGCGAATGGTACTTCCCAGACCAATCGGGCCCGCTTCCGCTACGATTCTTGTCTGCTGAAATCCCACCACGGCCAAACGTCTCAGCCAATGGATTTTTCACGTTCTAGAAGTTAGAACAACAAGACACCGCAGTCATGGACACTGAAGGAAACACAAGTCAGGGGATGGACAGAGAAAATTCAGAATATCACATACAGCATGACCTATCAGATCGCGCGGAGATGGGAGAAACTACAGAGCGGTAGCGGGGTAGAACTTGGGTAGAACAATAATGCAAGGTGGATGAACACATGACCGGCCCGGGAAGTGAGTCACACGTGTTTTGTTCACAAGCCTTTCTCTTCAGTGCAACTTCAGCGTTACCACATCGACAACTTGATCCACGGCTCGTCGCAGCACTGAGCGGATTCGCGCTTTGCTACACTTCATGGCCTCATCCTTCGATGCTCGTAACCAAGATTGAAAAATTTGTATGCACCGGGTGAGTCCACGGATATCTCGAATCATGGATCATCGGATACACGGATACCTGAATACATGGATTCGAGCTTCACATGGTGATGTTCCACGGCTCGTCGTCACAGCACTGAGCGAATTCGCGCTTTGCTGCACTTTTGGGCCTCATCCTGGGATTCTCGAATTTCTTACCAAACAGGATAAAAAACTTTGTGGGCACCGCGTAAATTCTCACTGGCATTGCAGTCCATGGATGACTGGATCTACGGATGACTTGATCATCGATCTTTGGGCTCCCTGGGGACTGAGCGGGATGGGACAGGCATGCATCCTGGTTTGACAGATATCCACAACTCAACGTTTTTTATTCAAATGGTTGCTAAACCAACTCCGGATTCATGGATATTTCTTTTCATGATTTATAGTCTTTCCTCTCAACAAGGTCGAGCCATGGATTCTGAGAAAGGCGATTGGGGCCAAACATCTGATTCCACGGTTTTTGAAGATTGGCCTGCAGTATCCCCGACGTTTGTATAGGAAATCCGCTCGTCCTTCGGGGGCATTGAGCGAAGGAGTGACCGTCACGATGTCACGTTCAACTCAAAGTTCATTGTATGAACCTTGTAAGTATTCGCCTTTCCTCTGGGATGAACGTGAAACATGAACCCAGCATTCTGCAGGCGCGACCTCGCATCTTGTTTAGGTGATCTCGAGACGCATTGGCCCCTTTCAGTGTGTGTTTTGGCCTCATTCCTCCGAAACAACACAATGGTCAGTTCCTTCCTCCATTCTTCCTTCCTTCTTCATCTCATCACTGGACGTAGGACTGGGCCACTGATTACATGGGAGCATCTGCCGCATCGATGGAGCACGCGAGCGGGTGGACTAGGTATCAACTTGGTCGCGGCCGATCCGGCTACCTTTCAAGACCAGGATTAGGTACACATTTCGTTATAGAGAGCGTGTAAGCGCTGACCGGTCTGCAAAACTCACAGATAGAGGCGCAGGCGCAAGATAGGGTGCATAGGATATGACAGACGAAGCCTGTGGTTACATTTTGATCGGATTAGCGTGAAACGATGCTCAAGCCAGTAGCACTCAAATCTCCGAGTCGTGTCCACACAGAGAGTTCTCATTTTCCTTGATTGAGGTTGTTAGCATGCGTGAATGTCTGGATACGTGCATAGGTGGATCTCTGTATACGGGGATCCATGGATTCGGGATGAGGTCGAGTTCTGTTCTGACGATTCTTTCTCTCCAGAAATGGTCGACAACTTGATCCACGGTTCGTCGTCACAGCACTGAGCAAATTCGCGCTTTGCTGCACTTCTGGGTCTCATCCTTGGATTCTCGAATATGAAAGCGAAAGATGAACCCAGCATTCTGCAGGCGCGACCTCGCATCTTGTCTAGGTGGTCGCGAGACGTATTGGTCCCTTTCACTGTGCCTCATTTCTCCAAAACGACATTGTCCATTCTTTCTTCCTTCTTCTTCTCATCACTGGACGTTGGGCTGGGCCACTGATTACATGGGAGTATCTGCCGCATCGATGGAGCACGCGAGCGGGTGGACTAGGGATCAACTTGGTCGCGGCCGATACGGTTATCTTCCTTGACCAGGATCAGGTGCGCATTTCGATTATAGAGAGTGTGCAAGCGCTGACCGGTCCACAGAACTCACAGATAGACGCGCAGCGCAAGATAGGGTGCATAGGATATGACAGACGAAGCCTGTGGTCAAATTTTGATCGGATTATCAAATCTCCGAGTCGTATGCACCCAGATAGTTCTCACTTTGCTTGATCGAGGTTGTTAGCAAGCGTGGATGTCTATATTCGGATCTCTGTATACAGGGATCCATGGATCCGGGATGAGGTCGAGCTTTGGTCTGACAGTTCTTTGTCTCCAGAAATGGTGCTCCTGGGAAATTGGTTCACTAGGGCGGTCGTGTAGGCACCGAGCGAATTCGCGCTTTGCCCAACACGTCATCTCATCTTTGGCCACTGAGCAAATTCTCACTTCGCCCAGAGTTGAAGATGCTGATGCAGCGGCTGATCCCCGATCAAAGCTGAACGGCGGAAAATGGCGTTGAAGCTTTCTTCAAGATCAGTGCTCAAAGAATGCATGTCTCCACTCGAGCTGGACGGCAAGGTTACCTTCGGCCATTCATATGCCAGAAATCATAGCTATGGTGTTCACACTGAAGTCTGACCATCTACATGGGTCGTTTATCAGGCGCGGCAGAACCGGATTCTCGTTTTCATCCACTCTATCAGAGAAATCACAACGACCACCAGGGGAGGACCGGTGTTGAGCCGATTAACAAGTCCGCCGAACACGCACATTTCAAAAGAGTTCTCCTCGAGCTGCTTGCGTCGTCAATCGTTTCAGCCTTCTCTTGGTTTCTGCAATCCAATCAATCGTCCGATTTGGTCATCCCGTTGAACACTGCAGAAGGGTCAACGGGCGAGGCTGTTCATCTTCCTTCGTGTGCCAACTTCCCATTACACTAGGGTTGACGGCAGTCTGGGTTGTAGTCGAAATTATTGATGACAGTTTCTGGACCGTTCCCATCGTTCTCTCTGTCTCCACTCCTAACGCAGGGCAGCGAATGTCAAGTCTCGGGGTTGCCTTCACCCCCCTATGCACGAAAAGATCGATTTCATGACTCTCCCAATTTTGGCGACGGTATCTGCGACGAGTTTTCGGTCAGAGCCTTTCAATCGAGGTGAATTATCTAGTTCACTTCTTTGGCAGTGCTACAGGCTCTATGCTTCGACAGGCCAGAGATTGATAAGAATACTTAGACTCGCGACCAGTACCTTACGCGGACCCTTCCCTTTTCGTACTACTGGCAAACAGCACCAACATCTACCACAACAACACCAACGACTACCAAAAATAGGAGGCGGAGTGTGAAAGGCAAGGGTACGTTTCACACAGAGTGCAGCGGAGTGTGAAATGGCTGGTCACGAGCCTAAAGAATACTAGTGCTGGGTCATGACGCGCCCTGTCGACGCCCTTGCCAAACATCATCAAATAGATTTCCTTCGAGCGCGGACTCAAACCTTTGTACTTTGGATGGATGGACACTTTGTGTCTGAAGAAAATGTATCGCCTACCGACGTTCTACAATGTTAAGCCCATATGTTCTCTAAATCAATACTACGAGCTAGCCGACTAGATCAGAAGGCCGGACTTTGTTTCGTATCAATCTCAAGCTAGGAAATTTCAGACACAAGGTCCCCACGCATTTTGTCTGTCCCCAACATTCGTTTTTGAATCAGGCGGGCATCCGCGGCCTTACCACCCCGCCCTTTTCATATGAAGCTTTTCGACATGGAGGTTCAAGGGGTTCTACGTCAAAATAAGGCGGTTGCCGACTATTTCCACCCATAGAATGGCACCTGTACTCATCATTGCTCAAGCACCAACGGATGTGCCCACCGAAGAAGAAACAGAAGAAACAAAGTGCTGGTACCAGGCAGATGCCCAGGTGGCAAACCGATATTGCAAGGGCCATGCAGGAGATGGATGCATACACAGAAGATGACCTCGAAGGGGAGATCACGGTGACTGCTGGAAGTGGTGATGGACCAGATGGACCGAGAGATGGTGATGAAGATGGAGCTGACAGTGAGGAGCTGCCTCTGTAGCAATTTGTGTGCTTTGTTCTTGGTTATTGTAGTAAATTGTAGACTGTGATCGTTAATAATAATTCAGCCCCGTTGGAGTCACCAGTGGGCGATTCAGAAAATGAAGAGTGCTTTGCAATCTTCACTGAAACTTTGCTGAAACTTTGGAAAATCCAGGAACACAGATTTTGGACGAGCTATCTCAATAGGACAAGGATACATGTATGCATGGATACATGAATACAAGGATATGGGTATGCATGGATACATGTATGCATAAATATGTGGATACATGAATTCAAGGATACATAAATACAAGGATACAACATATGCACTTACATAAAAAAATGATCAGCCAAAGGGAATGCAGTGAGTACTTCAAGAACATGGATTCAATGTTGCAGAATTATGTGCTAAATGCTCTCCAGTGTGCCCCATTGAGAATATCAATTGCTTCATGGCTGATCTGCTGAGTTGACAAAAAATCAGCCCTCTATGTAGATGTATATGCACAAGAATATGTGTATACATGATACATGAATAGTGGATGACTTTCCATAAGCTTTTATTCAAGGGAATAGATTATTTCTTGATATCTTGGCTCTGTTGCTGTGTTGCGGGGCCAAATGGGGATGAAAAATATTATTCATGCCTGTTTTTACGTCTCAATAAACCTTAATCTGTTCATAGGGTCAGACCCCTCTTCATAGATTAAACTTGCTGGAATAAATGAGAATAAACAGTCCCTGGGCCTCATCCTCTCTCCTCATTGGCTGATCATTGATGCTGTTCACTGCTCCTCTTCCACACATCCTGCCCAACTCCCTCCTCCCATAAAAACAACCTTCTATTGTATTGTAAATGATAGCCTGTCTACATCAGGCACTGTAAACATTGTAATTAACTGCAGAGTACCATGCAGCACAAAGTATTGGGAACGGAATGATAAATATAATCATTTTGCTTGTGGAATGTCAACTTGAATAGATTAATCAATTAAAGTTACCTTTGATCTCTGATGCACCACCAAAATATGATATGTAGGATTAAAAACCTTACAGAAAGTCATCCAGTACAAGAATACAAGAATATGAGTATACATGGATACATATATACAAGAATATGCATATGCATGAATACAAGAATAGACATATATCTATATGTATACATGGATACATGAATCCAAGAATATGCATATGCATGAATACAAGAATAGACATATATCTATATGTATACATGGATACATGAATCCAAGAATATGCATATACATGAATACAAGAATACACATATACATGGATACAAGGATACATATATTCATGACAAGGGGGCCCAGGGATTTCAGAAACAACACAGGGTAGATTTTTTTTTGTAAGCTGTCTGTGATGTCCCTCCCCATCACTCCTTCTAAATAAGGTATGTTTTCATCCAAAAAGGGTATGTTTTCCCCACTGCTCCTCTGAAGAAATTTCTGGCTGGTGGGCCGTAAGCATGTGAACCTTAAAATGAATTGCTGCTCCCTTTTCAGGTGTAAAAATCCAGCTTTTTTCACATTTACTTTTGCCATGCAAGTTGCATGCAAGACTGAGCTGAGCAAGAAAAGTGGGAGGGATGACAGATTTTTCATTTCCCTTACACACTGACTTCCATTGTAAGGTATTAACCATTCAACTGCATTGGAGGTGCCACTGATGCATCCAGCATTGCTACATGGCCCCGGGTGTAGATTTTCGAAGCTTATATACTAAATTTTTTTAAGGCCTGCCAGAGGTCTCCCCCCCCACCTACCTCGGGTCACGGGTCGACATCCCAGGGCCCCCTTGATTCATGAATACATGAATACAAGAATACACATATCCAAGGTATACATATATATGTATCCTTGCATTCATGTACCCACATTATACATATATGCATATTCTTGTATGCAGGTATCCATGTATATGCATATCCTTGTATTGGGTATCCTTGTATACACATAGCCATGTGTTCATATATGCATACTCTTGTATTCATGTATATGTGTATACTGGCATGCGAAAAGAATGGACCACAGTCCAATTTCTGCCATTTTGGTTCTCGCAAATGGCAAACATGATGCGCACATGCAAATCCTTTATAATATATTACATGCAGATATTGGTGTTTAGCAGCATGAGTTTTGGAAAAATCAGTGGACATGTGGATGAGAAATTACCTCAGAAAATTGTTGTATCATGTTGTCACATTGGCCCTGGAAGCAAAGAAGCACAAAACATCATAATTAAAACACACAAGAGCCCCAGGATGTATCTAGAAGATTAATAATGAGTGTACAATTCTTTTGCTACCTTAAGAGCTAAGATCCAAGCAGGAATTGAGTTATAAATAGGTTTAAAAGTCCGGTCTGGTCCGGTTTTTTGATGCCCTGGGCCTTAACTGTAACCATAACCGGTCCACATTTTTCCCAGAAGTCAAAAGACCGAACCGGACCACATAAAACCGCAGTCTGCGGTCTTTTTGCAGTCTATAGACTGGTCTTGGTCTTCTTCGGTTTTAACCGGTTTAAAACCGGTTTTCTGGCCGATATTTTAAAATTATGAATGGGTAAATTTGTTAACGTGTTTCGTAGCTTTAAGAAGAGCCCAAGAACGTCAAATCCCGTTGAGAATTGGTGTTTCTATAAAAAAAGTCTTGTACATCTACTATTTTTAACGAAATTTTACATTTTTATTTATATCTTTGTCAATTCTGAACCAATTAATTCGTGCTTGGGTGCGTTTTGAAGGGTATTTAGTGGGCTACAAAAATCCGGTCCTAACCGGTCCATTTAGACCGGTTTTCTTGCGGTCTTTAGTTCTCAAAAATCAAAAAACCGGACTGCAGGTCCAGTTTTTTGTGGTCTTGGTCCGGTCTGGTTATGGTCTTTTTCCAGTCACGAGACTGGACTCCCAAACACTAGTTATAAAGCTTACAGATGTACCAAAGGTCCAATTTCTCCCACTCCTCCTTGAAAGCCTCCCATAATTCATGGACATTATGAGGGGATTGCGCGCATGTAGTCATCAATCTAATGCATCCCAGGCATGCTCTGTAATTTTTTAGTCTGGTGATGATGGCACCCAGGGGAGAACCCGGATTTTGTGGTTGAGGAACCATTGGGTTGCCATCTTTGAGGTGTGTTTCAGGTTGTTATCCTGCTGGAAAATGACCTTTTGGGGGTTGCAATTTTAAAATGGGTATACCAACTCCAATGATAAGAAGAATTGTAGTTATATGATAAGGTAGCAGACAGCCATACCTTGCTAACGTCACATGATCTATCCCAAAACGGACATTTTTTCTTCTCATATATTTAGCACGCATTATTTAGCAAATCATTTAAAATCTGGGCCAAGAACTTTGCTTCGCCTTTCCAATGTAATTATGCTGATAATTAATACAGTTACCATACTGTATCATATATAGGATGCACTGGCTGAGAATATAACTTCTCAGTTATTCTGCCTTTTGGCTTAGGTGGTTTCCTGGCTTATGGCAAAGCTGGCTAGGGAATGGATACTGTTAGTTAAACACTTCAAGGTGGCATAGCATTCTTCCTGGCTCATTATGCTGGTGTTTAAAATTGATGGGTTAACAAGCTTCTGTAGCAAGAGGGTGAAACAATGAACAAGGGTGTAATCAAAGTATTGCCCATATCTATGTTAAAAACATGCTGCAAGCATATGCAAAGTATGAGCAAAGTGGGACTGAGTAAGAGATCTTTAGTCACTCCAAAAAATAGAGACCAAAGATGAATGACTTACACAAAGATAATCATTTTCTTCTCAACTGCAATTCTATTCTCAAGAATATCATACACTGCCTGGAACTTGCTGGAGATGTAAGAAATCTCCAGGTGGTGACTGAAGATATCCTTGACACTCTGAGGAAGCTGACAGGGAAACTGTTCAGCACTGATGAGTGGCTGAGGTCAGTGCAGATTGACAAGTCTGCCAAGTCATCAAAACTGGTATTGTCAGCAAAGTTGATTGATAAATAAAACCTGAATGATCACCTTGCATGTGTCTCATCTGAAGTCGGGTCTGGGTCCAAAGAAGGATCCCTTGCCAGAGGCAAAAAATCAAGGAATTCATCATCCACAGAAATATCTGTGGGAAGTGGCAGTGATCCAGCCAATAACTGCATCTGGAAACAGACTAGCAAAGATAAATCATGTTAGGATTGCTAAGCATTCATGGTTAGAAATGATACATTTCTTGACAAAGCCAAATAAGAGCAGTGTATATACCTATCCAATGTTTCACCACAAGGTACTCAAGTACGTGATTGTAATTTGTGTGTTTGACAGAATTCAAGGTTACAACAATGTCATGCCAGTACTTGTTATGTGGCCTCAAAAGCATTCTCCCATCACTTGTGTAAGGTGGCCTATATTTCATTACCTTTGATGACATCCTAAGAATGAAGACATATTAGAAAAATCAACAATACTCACTTGTGGAATTTGTGTTGCTTTTGCAATCAGCCTTTTGTCAGTGCTGCTCAACAGTTTCATGACATATTGGTCAAAGTGTTCCAGATCCTCCAGATTCATGTATTTAACCCTCAGCAACCATAAATAGGCATATAAATCACACAAACTGTTCTGTTGGAACACAGAACTGAGCTTCATGATCCAAGCATTACATGTTTAATGTACCTGAGCAGATGTTGCTGTGATGATAACCATGAATTGTGTTGGTTGGAACACAGCAAGGCCTTTTGACTCTGGGTTCTGCATAAATAAGGTGACCCTCATCTGGAAACCAAAGATGTTAGCAAATGCATACATGTTTAAACCATCAAGTTTACTGCCAATTCTAGGTGATTTTGGAGTCACAACAGTACATGACTTTATGTACCTCAGGTTTCCTAAAAGCCCATATCTGTACCCATCAAAACCTGTACTTTTGGGTGTGTGTGTGTGGGTTCAACGGCTTGGCTCAGCTTATAAGCTTTGAGCTGCTGAGCTGAGCTCTATTTTAAGCCAATTGAGCTGATAGAAACCTTGCAAGGGCAGTGCGAGTGTCAATGGACGTGACCCTGCAGCCAATGAATAGCATTCATTGAATTTGCCACCAAGAATAGAGGTTCATCATGCAATGTGCAAAGCTCTCTGTTGTTTGCTCCCCAATGGATCTCCTCCTACCCTGAAAAAGGTTTTTCTCACTAAAGCAAACTTGAATTTAAATTTACCAGAAACGTCTGATAGCTTGATGTCAAAAATCTATGAAAAATAGATAAATACAAACCTCATTATGGTGAATTGGGCTCTGTCATCTCTCAAGAGGTGGATGAGGGTGTTTATCCTGACAATATGCCTTTGTACACTGATCTCTGATTTTTTTTTACATTGACACTCATTTCTCCCCTTCTTTGAGAACACCAGCTAGACCTCGACCCTCTCAGACTCTTCTGACAGGCTATCCAACACCCTAGTCTATTTCCTGGCCCAGTCTTTCCATGTGCTATGCTATGATGCCTGCACTCACATTGACTGTGATACACAATGACAATGATATAATGATTGTTGATGAACCTCAAGGCCCTGCAAACAATGAACTTGAACGAAATGAGAGGACCAATGACTTGAATTTGAAGGTGAGGGTTCCATTTTTTCTTGTCATTCTGGAGCTCATTGAATCTCTCCAAAAACTGTGAGTTTGAGAAAAAAAATCACCCCTCACAGCAGAGTTCTCTTGTGTTGTTAGGAAGTTTGATCCTTTTGGTTTAACCATTTCTGACTTGGGCCATCATTACATCTGACAGAAGGAAAAGGCAGTAAGGAAATCAATTTGGTCCTAATCTTTTAAATTCTCAATTTGGGTACTTGTCTTTGGCAGATTCAAGCGCTTTTGAGGAAACAGAAAAGAGGTAGGTTTTATAGACTTGCTAATGATGTTCATGCTGAGTGTAACTATAGATTCAATGGATGTAGAGGTACTGGAATTTGAGGATCTGAAAGGCCACTTATGGGAATTGTCAGAAAGGTTGATGAGTAGATGGTTGCTTGTGAGGTGAGTGGAGATTGATCATCAAAGTTGATGAGTAAATGACACTTTGATGATCATTTGGGGTGTGTGTGTGGGTTTTTGTGGGTATGGGTACAGGTAATGCTAGGAATATCCCAAGTCACCTGTGACAATCCCTAGATTTGAGGATCTGCAGATATTAGGATCTGTGGATTTGTGGATGTAAAATGGTTGATTGCCTGATCCAAGAATCCAAGGATGTAGAGATCCAAAGATCCTGGGTCTAGAGATCCAAAGATCCAGAGATCTGTGAATCCATGGATGTAGAGATACTGGGATCTGAGTATGTGTGAATGTAGACATCTGAAGATCAAAGGATCTATGGATGTAGATCTTGAGATCCAAAAATAGGAATCTGTGGACCCATAACTTTAGAGATACTAGGATCTGAGGATCTGCAGATATCAGAGATGTAGAAGTATATATGAAGATCAGAACA
>NW_001889890.1:16567-42668 GCF_000143565.1 Laccaria bicolor S238N-H82
CAGTCGACTCTGAGGATCCCCGTGCAGGAGCCTAATGAAATATCCTAATGAAAATTCTAAGAAATGGTAATGAAAGTGCCAAGGAGCCTAATGAAATATCCCAATGAAAATTCTATGAAATGGTAATGAAAACGTGAAGCAGCCTAATGAAATATCCTAATGAAAATTCTAAGAAATGATAATGAAAAAGCACAGGAGCCTAATGAAATATCCTAATGAGATTTCTAAGAAATGATAATGAAAAAGCACAGGAGCCTAATGAAATATCCTAATGAGATTTCTAAGAAATGATAATGAAAAAGCGCAGGAGCCTAATGAAATATCCTAATGAAAATTCTAAGAAATGGTAATGAAAGTGCCAAGGAGCCTAATGAAATATCCTAATGAAAATTCTATGAAATGGTAATGAAAAAGCGAAGCAGTCTAATGAAATATCCTAATGAAAAGTCTCAGAAATGATAATGAAAGGGCCAAAGAGCCTAATGAAATATCCCCATGATATCTCATTATCCTTGCCTATCACTTATGAAATATTCCAGTGACAAATTGAATGAAATAGATGGGCAATCCTAATGAGATGCCTTTCATAAAACCTGTGGCATTATACACAATGGCTCTTGGACAGTTGTCATAGATTAATCATAAATAGTGGTAGCCACTAGTGATATCAGTGCGGTGTCACAATGTCATTAGGTGCACGAATTCTCACCCTGATGCGATTAACCCCTTTGATGATCCGAAAGCGGTCTGTACGCCCAAATGTGAGGTGTTGGACCTGGGCACACTAAGTTAAAATGACAGCAGATCCCACCAATAAGCCATCATACTTTTGACTTAGCCGCGCTGAAGACGACCGCGTTTGCATGCTATGGAAACCATCCGGAAGGCTGGACCCGTTGGCGCTAAGTACAGACAAACAACGAAGATTAATGACGTACCATTTTGAGCCGAATGACTGAGTTTTTCCGTTATCGGAGATTACTGAAAGCTGAGGGATATCAACTCCCAGGTCCCCCAGGTCGTTAAATCTATGTGGAGCGAAATCGTAGAAATAGATCCATCTGTAATGGGTAGCACATACCCCAAGGTATGGCCCACCTTTGACGAAGATGCACAATCCGTTGTTGATTTCTTCTTGTGCGTTGTTGAGATCGGCCTGAAGACAAGATTAGAACAGTTGAGTTGCGGTCGTTGGGAATCACCTGGAGCCTGAGTGTGCAGAAATTGACAGGTTGTTGGAAATGGACTGAGGCGGTAGATCAGCTACCCCGGTCACTCTTACTTCTGGGTTGCTGCAGACTTGGGGGTCAACAAGAGGGTCACCCCTAAAAGAAAAGACTCGACGAAGCGTCTCAGGAAAAAGAGCAAAACTTACTTGACAAGAGGGGTCGCAGCGTTAGAGCTTGTCTTGCTTTGATTCGCATGCTCAGTCTGGCTGTGACTCGTTAGCTTCGTCGCCCCCGCTAAATATAGAAGTTATGAGTTACATGCCAGCAACCGGACGAGTTTCCCAACTAGGAGCATGTGTCTCAACAGCGACAGTCCTGGTAGACCATTACGTTAGATTCCTATCACAAAGGTCGCCACTTACTGATGTGCGATAATTTCAGACGTCGGAAAGGCAGATTTCCGTTTAAAACTTTGAGGAACGATAGGCATGACGGCAATAGTTTGATGGCCAGGGAGAGGAAAAGGAATCGTTAGTTTGAACTTATTTCCGCCTGGGATGAAGGGTTCATGATCTGACGTTGACGCAGCCATCGAATGACAAAGGGAAAATGAACGAGTTAAGGCAAAGTTAAGGAGCGGGCCCGGAAGAATTGCGGGAGAAGAGAGATGAAGACCAGTGAGGGAGAAGAGGACAATCAATGCCACTTCTGAGCGTACTTGTGAAAGCGCGAAGGGTATAGTTATATAGATTCTTTCCCTAGCCCATTCTATTACCAGTGGCGCTTTGTTTCTGGTGGCATGAACCACTTCGACACCCGATCACGTGATTACTCACAAAGAAAAAGTCGCACAAAGGGCCTTTCAAAGGCGCTGAGCGCTGAGGCCTGGGGTGGCAATCAAAGAGACAATCATAGGGAAACACAATAAATAGGTTAACGTATGGCTAGCAGACCCTCCCAGCTTACTACGATTCACCAAGATGACTCCACAACTTTTAATCAGCAAAGTTGCTTTGGCTTTCCTTCTTGTAGCGTCCCTCTTCCTAGGAGCGCTACTTGCGTACACAATACTTTGGGTGGGCGGCACAAGTCGAAGTGTAATTAACGACGTGAGTCCCACCATTCGATATCTTTACTAAAGCCTGGGGGAGCTGAGATGCCGAACCCAGCAACAAGCAGCCATAAAAAGACTGCGAAATCTCGCCATGCTCTCTTTGATTGAACAAGCAGATCAAATCGACATTGAATACCAGAGGCTGGCAGCACGCGTGGATCACATCGCGAACGGGATGGATGAGGTAACAAAATCGCTATTTAGCATAATTTGTCGACTGACGAACATTGCTTCAGATTAGGCGAATGTCAGTGACTTGGCTTTAGATTGCGAGATAGCTATATAACACCGTTTGCAACATTGTATAGAACTTGATTATATTTCACCTGTAGACCGCTTCAGAGAGCCTTCCTCCAAAAGATGACGCTTACCTTTGATATAATGGTTCTCAGGCTGCGAGTCGCGGGAGTTAGGAGCTCACTTCGCCCTACTAATTGGGTTGCTTGTACGGTATAAAGCATCAACAACTAAGTAATGTCACCAACCCCACGCAAGGAACTCAATTGACTAAATGTCATTCGCTTTGTTTGAAAACTGCTGTACCTGGGAAGGATCTAAAGGCATCTTTCATGTATGAGATCAATAATATACTTACGAACGATGATATGTGCTTTTTGAGGATTGACTTCCGAAAGTCGCTGAACACCCTCGTGACAACCCTGCCCAGTGAGATGCTTTTCCCATTCATCCATGTTGATTAAGTGAGGTGGGATATCGATGACACGACTGCCACCATCATTCATACCAATAATGCGTTGGTCCCAAGCTAAAAAAAGGGATGTTATGATGTAGGTGGTTCCGAAGATTGGCTTGCCAGGCTCACCCTTCGGGATGTGCCCCAACCCGACAGTGACTTCTAACTGGGTCGGAACGTCAATGAATCAGTGTCCATCAAAATGGGGGATGGGCGAACCGGAGGTCCATCTGCAGTCGTGCTTCGATCAAGTGTAATATCCCCAGGGTGTAACTTGCACATGTGATACAAAACGACGCGACTGCCATGAGTAATGAGTTCACCTTGTCCAACTATCTCCTCTATGACAATTGGGTGAGGGGTTGAATCCGGGCTACCATCCATCTTAAATGGGTCTTTATCTACAACTGCCGGCAGATCTTTGTTATCCTGAGCAATAGATGACATGGCAGTTCAAAGACCGGTCAAAAACAAATAGGCCCACTAACATGGATTGACCGAGAGCTGTCTTCGTGAGCAGTTGATGCCAAGACAGGTTGAGGCGCGAGAATACTGCTGGCTTTTACACTTTTTGGCGCTTCGAAGGGTGTGACTTGAGGTCCAGTTGAATGATCACCAATATAGTTTCCGATTAGGTGGACATCACTGGAACCCAATGTCAAAGTGAAAAAAATCAAAAAAGAGATGCGCACTTGTCACCGACAACTTCGAAGGCATATTCTTTACCAGCATCCAGTTCTATGCAGGTGGAGAAGTGCTCACTCTAGAGAAACATAAAGCACCTATAGCACTGGGCTCATCCGACACAAACCTTGTAAGGCGTCAACGCGCAGATAGGAACTACTTCGACCTCTTCTTGATCTTCTCTCTCGAAACAGAGTTGCACGACTGATCTTCCAGCGAGATCCTTAACATCAGGACCAAGTGCAAAATTCGTGATTCTGAGATCCTTTGCAAAATAGACCGATTGCACTTCTCCTGCACGCAATCGCATGGACCTACATCATTGTGAGAAACAATGCATCTTTTCGTTCTAAGAAAAACAACTCACCATACACCAGGCATCGTCCGGTATGGAAAAGTGACGGATATAGGAGGGTGTGATGGATGAAGATGGGAGCTGGCGAGGTAAGTGGTGTTGGTGGCGGGTTCAAGCAAGCCCGCCTGTGGAACCTCGAGGCCACAGGTTTGAACCCCTGGTTTGCGAGTTTTCTTCCCCTCCTTTTTTTTCTTCTTCGAAATATGACACTGTACTCGACTGGTATCTATGCTCATGAAATGAATATTTGCATGTATACTACAGTTATACACATTGTGCTTATACTACTGCTATAAGTAGGAATCTTGGCAAAGATGTTATGTTCAACGTTACATACCAGTAGGAAGGAACAATCCATCGAAAAAGCCATCCCTATCCACATCCTCCTCGCGGGCGATCTCATCGTCACTCAAGTCTAATCCGAGAGCAGCCCTAACATCTGAAAGGAAGGCCCTCGCCTTGTAAGGGCTGAGAGTAGGTTGTTCACGGATTTGGCCCCTGCAGAGTGGGCATTCGTATACGAATATGTCCTCTGGCTTCCTTCGACCATGACGCCGAATGGCAGTCACTGTCTCCTGAAGATGCTTCAGGCTCGTCGGAACAGCGTGGCAATCATACTCGTGTTCTTTATGGGATAAAAGAGACCCAGCGGTACGCCGAAGACGCGGCCGTACCTGATCGGCAAACGTTGTGCGGATGCAATGCCCACAAAAAGTGTGGAGGCAGCGTAATCTAGGAAATTCGTCTCAATAGGGGAAATCGGAAAGTTGGCATGTCGTACTGACACAAATGGGTTCGCCATGATCCCTGTGCAAATCGGGCACTCAGCTGCGGACTTGAAGGCCTCGCTAACCTACAACACTTGATCAATTAAAGCGATGAAATTCATAAAGCGTACTCACCCGCTGTAGTTTCTGATGATCACTTTCTTGTGGGGCGGCTTGAGCAGGAATGTTGGTTGGAGAGGAGAAAACACCGGTCAACCGAAGAAATTCGGACATAGATGGCACGGAGTCGGAGGAAGGGGCGGGTGAAGCCAATGAAGATTCAGACACAGATGGCGGAAAGTCGGAGGAAGGGTCGGGTAAAGCTAATACTCCCAGTCGCAAGCGATTATGCGCCGCGCTGTACTGGCGGACTGTACGAGGAGGTGTCAGGGGAACACAATGCGCGTTTGTTGTAACTCGGGAGGCAGATGCCTGTTCAGACCCTGCTTCTGAGGATCGAGTGGCACTTTCATATCCAACCCGAGCCAACCACGGTCGAATCCTGCGGCCTGGGCTAATATTTGTTGGCAAAGTCTCTGGAGGTTCAGGTGTAGATGGGGGCGAATTGGAGGAAGGTATGGGTGTTGCTAATGCTCTCAATCGCAAGCGATTGTGGGCAGTGCTATACTGGCGGACCGTCCGAGGAGGTGTCAAGGGAGCAGATTGCATGTTTGTTCGAGCTCGAGAGGCAACAGGCCGTGCTTCTACAGATTGAGTGGCACGTTCATGTTCAGCCCGAGTCAACGACCGAGTCCTGCGACCTGGGCTAGGAGTTGTTGGCAAAGTTTCTCGCCTGCGGGACATGGCAACTGGTAGATGACAAGGACTGAGCAATGCGGGGCTATGACGGACACAGCGAGAATTCTCGTCCAGCGAGGGGAATGGTATCAAAGGTAAAGTATAGTTAGTACTTAAACGTCAAAGACAAAGACTATTCCTGCAGGTCACGTGATGATAATACAGGATCCACGCAGCAAAGTGACTTTGGCGAGGCGATGAATGTAATGCGAATTCGTTCGATAAGGGTGCAAGAGAGTTGCGAAGGATATTCATGGGATGTTCATCGTGATAAGAGATGGGTGAAAGGCCGCGATGTGAAACAGCCAAAGTGAGTTGGCGAGATGGCGAACGAGGCGCGAACTCGCTCGACGTTCGACGTCCAGAGTCGGATAACTCGGGGTGCAGGCTCTGTGCAACAGGTCTATAATACATGCAAAGATCTGAAGGGGGGGGCAGATAACTTGTGGTTTGAGGAAGGCATAGCAAAGCGCGAATTCGCTCAGTGCATATAGCGTATGAGGTTGTCGCCTGCAAGAATAATGTCCGGCCGATGGTTACAATACTTCCATCCCCGGTCAACGCTCCGCCAAACTCCTGAGCTGCAGGTCACAAGGAGTGAAAGGACAGGAATTGAAGTGGGGCGAAGCGGTGAATGTGGAACGCACATGAACTTGGGTTGAATTCCTGCGGTGTCCGTGGTCTAAACCTTGCACCTCGTAGTCACTCGACAAAATGCAGACTTGAAAGGTGCTAACTCACTGACGCGGCGCGCGGCTTTTGACCTGCAAGTTTGCTATTACTTAGCCGAGTGCGAGCTAGGCGTTTCTTTGTTTGTTTCATGGTCTTGAAGTAAACAACACCGGTTCAATCACACCAAGATCAAACTCCACAGCATGTGTGGTCCTTCCGCCCGTGCGTTTCACCGAAAACTCTCAACAAATATCGGAACGTAGGTATTGGAGAGGGCGACGACGGAACTTGTGGTTTCTGTTTCTTGGTGCGTCGAATTTTCGTTATCTCCGCAATTTTAGTTGAGCACCATGCATGCCAGGGTTTGGCCGGCGTCTCGTCTGGAACTTGAAGGCCTCCCTGCGGCGTCGTTCTTTTCTCGCGGAGGATCACATGTACATCTTAGATCCACTCGGAACTGCGGCGGAGGACCTCTCTAACAACTCAGGAGCTAAGCATCAGAGCTCCAAAAGCAACGGCGATATTGATACATATATCTATCAAGGGATTATACTTTGGTGCCTTCCTGTGGGTATGGACTTTTCATTGACAAGCTAGTGCCTAATGACCTCTTGCCAGCTCACGTTTTTACGGTCTACCGATGGATACTGGGCGCCACTCTTTATACTATCCTCTGAATAGGTCCACGCCCAGTGTCTCACGGACTCTCACCCCACCTATTTGTCCTGCTCGATGATCAAATTCTCGCAGGCTGCATCTGCAAACTCTACTCCAATAACCCAGGGGGTCGCAGGATGGGGCGGCCGATACGGTATTCGCCAACTGGGCCTTCAAGTTGTGCGAGGACGACGGGGTTACATCATCCTATTTGCGGACCCTCAAGGAATGCCAGAGCTGCAAGAGGTCACTAATCTCACCTTTGTGTCCGATGCTTGGCTCATTTTCTTAGTTATTTGTTACTAGGCACGTCCAGCGAGCACTTTGACGACCCTTGCAAGTACATACTTTGGAAACTGAGCGAATGCGCTCTTTGCCCTTGGTAGGATGGGTTTGAACCTGCCAGTCGTCCAGCGAGCAGCTTGATGACCCTTGCAAGTACATACCTTGGACATTGAGCGAATTCGCGCTTTGCCCTTGGGTGGGAAGGGTCTGAACCTGCCAGACGAACTGTTGACATCAGGCGACATGAAAACATCGACCGCTGCTCCTTTATGAACCCATACTTGGCAACCTGTACCGACCGACTTTCATGATGCGTTCCGAAGGCGCTAAAGGACCTATTTGTCTAGGCGCTAACGGACCTATTTGTCGAGGCGTTGGAGAAGACTGCTTGCTCGATGATGAAATTCTCGCCATTTGGGCAGGCTGCAACTGGAAACTCTACACCGATGACCCAGGGGGTCGCGGGATGGGCGGCCCATAGTGTATTTGCCAACTGGGCTTTCTCGTTGTGCGAGGAACCTTTGTGTCCCATTTTTGGTTCATTTTCTTAGTTATCCGTTACCAGGCACAACGGATCATTGGGGAAGTGGAAAACTGGTTGTCCAGCGAGCACCTTGATGACCCTTGCAAGTACATACTTTGGACATTGAGCGAATTCGCGCTTTGCCCTTGGGTGGGAAGGGTTTGAACCTGCCAGATGAACTGTTGACATCAGGCAAACGTCAACAAATCAACTGCTGCTCCTTTGTGAGCCCATAGTTGACAACCTGTACCGACCGACTTTCATGATACCTTCCGAGGGCGTGAACATACCTATTTGTCCAGGCGTTGGAGGAGACTGCTCGATGATGAAATTTTCGCCAGGCTGCAACTGCAAACTCTACTCCAACAACCCAGGGGTCGCGGGATGGGGCGGCTCGTTGACGGGGTTACATCATCCCCCTCAAGGAGTGGCAGATCTAGCTACAAAAGGTCACTAACACCTTTGTGGCTCATTTTCTTAGTTAATCGTCACCAGGCATAACGGATCGTTGGGGAAAAGAAAGACTGGTTGTTCCAGATGACCCTTTCAACACATACCTTGGCCACTGAGCGAATTCGCGCTTTGCCCTTGGGTAGGAAGGGTTTCAACCTGCCAGGCGAACTGTTGACATCAGGCAACGTCAACAAATCAACTGCTGCTCCTTTGTGAACCCATACTTGGCAACTTGTACCGACCGACTGTCATGATACAGGACCTTCCGAAGCTGGTTCTCATCGGTCTTTCCTTCCACGCAAGATATACCTGAACGATTGGTTTGCAAGGTTGATTGTGTTAAGCACTGAGTGAACTCGTGCTTTGCTAACATGATCTCTTCATGCCCTCCTTCAAGTCCCTATTCTTCGTGATCGGACGATTGTCTTTTCTCCCATATATAGAAGCATGTCTGGAGACATCCTTCGCCGCCCCTGGGCTGGAACTCAATCTGTTAGATGAACCAGATCTGTGCCTCCGTTGTCAAGCATTCTGCCGCTCAACGCCCAAGATTGTGGCCAGCGTTTCGGGCTTTGCTTCGTCTGAGTTGTTCTCCTACTGGAGTGATGGTTGATCCAGAAGGATATTGCGATTCAACGTTGGCCTTGTTCATCCCGAAACCTTCTATACCAGTTCAACACCCGAGGTGCAAGATGGGTGTAGGATTGCTTTCTACAAGTGAAAATGCTTAACGAATTTGCCACCCATCGTCGTACATACTCATGTTGCACGTGACGTACATTACATAATTGTCACAATCTTGTGTTGGAAAGTCGACCTCTTTGTTAGCGATTATCTATGCCTCATCTTGCCAATGGCGTCGCGCGCGAACAAAAGAAGCAACGGCTGCCTCCAAAACAACGTCCTTGCACCTGTTTCGAGTGTGCAAACACCTGGTCCATTGATCGAGCCACGAAATCGTTTTTTCGTGGCCAGTACCTCGGCATCACTGAATGGAATCAGCATCGAAAACACACATTGCAGGCTGGGATAGCAGAGGCCCATCTAGCGGACACTGCGGTTGGATTGGTTTTACCATCAATGGAGCTTCCCCGTCCTTCAGATTTGTTTTCGCTCCCTTTCACGGACCACTTGATACAAAACAGTGCATCACAACGGGATCAGAGCCCGGGCGGGAGGTCGTCGGGCAACCTGTTGCCTGAGCATACTTTGGAGGATTCAGCGTCCGAAGAAATGATTGGCACAGCCGATAACGACTCATTGTCCGAAGAAATGATTGGCACAGCCAATAACGATTCAGCGTCCGAAGAAGTGATTGGCACAGCCAATAACCCCTTGGTGTTTGGGCGTCGCCTACGCCGCATGCGACCGTGGGAGGAGTCGGTTGACGCATTGACTATGCGTCGGCTGAGAGAGATTAAACTCACTTTAGAAAAGCAAGGGACTGATCGAGCCATGTCTAGCCCACTCGTGTTTGCTCACCCTCCCAGTGAATATCTGGTCACCGGTCGACTCTCTTACGAACTTAACGACGAGGCCTCAGTCAATACGGCCATAATAGGCGAGGAGGAGTGGCTCAACGGTATGAAGCAAGAAGTAAGAGAAATGGCTCTGACCACCTCGCTGACGCGTTGCACAGCAAAAGTGCTACTGGCGGATATTGAAGCCCATCTAGACGCTTTGTTTGATCTCAGATACAAAGAGTGGTCCCTCCAGCACACCGCAGCTGTTGCTTCAAGCGAGAACGCTTATGAGAGCGGTAAGTTCCTTCAACCATGTTTCAAGGTTTCTCTAATCCCCTTATGCAGCTGTCTACGCTTCACCATCATTTGCCTCCGCTGAACCGATTGGTCTCATCATTTATATTGTACTTGCGACCCTACACATACTCTGTGGCGTTTCCATCCAGCATTGTCAATTCGCCTTGCTCGGCATCGGGATGGCCCTCAGTCTGGCCTTGAGTGGATCACCTGATGCTGAAGCCAAGCAAATCATTGCCTCTATCCCACAGGATTTCCGCACAGTCCTCTCAATACTGAATCTCGAACCGACTCATAAGGCTTTTGTTTGCTGCCCCAAGTGTTTTTTCACATATGATGCAGACGAGGCCTATCCGGAAAGGTGTACGAATCGTGATTTTCCAGACAGCGATCCTTGTGGACGGAAGCTGCGCAAAACCACTGGAAAAGGGAATCTTTTCACCGGGGTTGAGACACCCACGCGAGAATTCCTTTACCAGGATATGAAACATTACTTAGCGAGGCTGTATTCTCGTCCTGATCTTGAAGATCATCTGGACCGCGATGTTTTGGGACCGCACCCAGACCAAGCACCCAAAAAGATGTCGGATATTTGGGACGGTACTTTGTTGCGCAAATTACAAGGACCGGATAAAGAGTTGTTTTTGAAAAGGCCTGGTACGGAGGGTCGTCTCGTTTTCAGCCTCAATGTTGATGGCTTCAATCCACTGAGAACCAAAGCTGCTGGAAAACAAGTTTCAAGTTGTGGGATGTATATGGTCTGCTTAAATCTACCGCCTTCCATTCGTTACAAATCCGAAAACGTATACCTCGTTGGGGTGGTGCCCGGACCCAGTGAACCATCCCTCCACCAAATCAATTATTTGCTTCGACCTCTAGTGGACACCCTCCTCGAACTTTGGCACACGGGCGTCTACTTCAGCCGTACGTCACGTCATCTGTATGGACGTCGAGTCAGATGTGCCCTAGGGCCTTTGGTCTGTGATCTTCCCGCGGCTCGCAAAGTTTCCGGTTTTGGCCATTTCAAGTGTCGCCATTTCTGCTCCGAGTGTATGCAGCCTCAGGACGAAATGGATGAACTTAATTACAAAAACTGGGTGCGTCGAAACTACGAAGACCACAAAGCAGCAGCCGAGGCATGGAAGGCTGCGCAATCTGAGAAAGAACGCAAGGAGTGCTTTGATAAGCATGGAGTGCGCTGGTCTGAGTTGCTTAGGCTCCCGTACTGGGATCCCACCCGCTTTGTGGTCATTGACTCTATGCACTGCTTCTATTTACGAATTAGTCAACGACATGTCAGGGATGTCTTCGGAATGGATGTATCTCATTCCGACGGTCTCGGCATTAGCTTTGACAGAAAGAGCATGCCAACGGATCAGACTATGGATGCAGCGCGAAAAACTTTGCAGACGGGGTCACCACAGCAGCTGAAAAAGCTTCATCGAGGAGTCCTTGAAGAGCTCTGTCGGGAATCAGGACTTCGGTTTGCAGGAACTCACGCCAAACTCTTAGAGAGGCTTCTTCAACTCGTACGTTCCTCTTTCCCGAAAGGTGTTTCTCTATCTGATCGTCATTTTAAGCGGCTTGACAAGGGCTGGCTTGAAGGAGATTCCACAGCACAGTCAAAGGACAATGAGCCTATAATGCAGGAGGCCGTCAAAGTGGACCGCTCTACTACACCTGTACCCCCGGTGGCTTCGTCTATAGACCCTAGTGCCATTGATACAGCTGGTCCGGAATCGGCGACTTCTACAGAGGCCACAATGACGGAAGAGAAAGAAGCACATCATATGTATGAAACGGCTGCTAAGACGACCATACTCAAACGAAAGAAAGCATTCCTGATCTTGATGTGTGTCTTGCGGCTGTCTAGTACTAGTGGTCCAAAACGAAGTCATCGCGACTACGAAGAATTGAACAAGGAGAACTTGATCAATTTGATACAAGAATCAGTACGTGCTTTCAAAGACTTCAATAGCAATGTACTCAATGAAAATACTCTCAGCGCAAGAAGGACGGCCTCATAGGTGATGATGGTAAACTCTTTCCCAAGCCAAAGGCCCGAAAGGAAGAAGATAAACAGAGAAGGCATGGCGATAGCAAAAAAGTCAAACTGCCACCGAAAACTCGAGTTCTTGGGAAGGAAACACTGGCTGAAGTTCGACGCGACATGGCAGACTTATCCTTGCCAACCTGGATCTCAAAAGCTCCACCACACCCCGGTGAAACCAAATGGGGGAAGCTTTATGCAGATCAGTGGCGAGCTCTTCTTACTGTTAACCTTCCGACTACCCTTATGAGACTCTGGGGTCACAAGCCCAAAGATAGCAGGGAGCGCCAAATGTTGGAAAACTTTATGCATCTCGTAACCGCCGTCAAACTCGCGAACATGCGTGTTATAACGGAAGCCCAAATTCTCGACTACGAGCATGAAATGCATCAGTATCTGACTACCCTTCTCGTCTTGTTCCCTGGAACCGACATAAGTCCTTATCAGCACATGGCTCTCCATTTTGGCGACCAACTCAGGCGCTTTGGGCCGACACATGCTTGGCGCTGCTTTCCATTTGAGCGATACAATTATCTTCTGCAACAGATACCAACTAATAAGCACTATGGTATGTAAATTTTCAGAGACTGAACCGGATGCGTCCCGCCTCTGATACATGTACTATAGGCGTCATGGAGAAAACTATGCTTAAACGATTCTGCATGGGTCAGAATCTTCGTGCGGTCTTTAACGAACAACAGGTGCCTCGTGAACTTCATCCCATCATTCAAAAGTATGAGCAAACATTCAACGCCGATGTCCGAGGGACTTTGCGAAGTGATAATCTGTCATTTGATGATGCATTCGAGAAACAACCAGAGAGTATGAGCTGGAACGCGAAAGACACCTCCCCCTTGACTCCAGACACAAAGCAACTCCTTCAAGATTGGATTCACCATCGAGAACCAGAATCCGCGCAGCATCGCCTTCCGAATAGAGTCTTTTTCAGGAGGATTATCGTGCGTCTTGGTCAAACATTCCACACGACGAAGACATCGCTAGCGGACAGTAACATCATATTTCGCCAACCTGGCAGCGCCGATTTGTTGGCTGGGTCGATCTCTTCCATCTTCTCTCTGACGCGGTTCCAAGGGCAAGATAAGAAGCAAGTCACAGAGACGTTCCTTGTTCTACAACAATATACCCCATTAAACAGACAGGACGCCTCAGCTGACCCGTTTAGACAGTTTCCACTTTATGGATCTCGGCTTTTCTACAAGAGCTTCAATGTCCGACCAGTGCTCGTTCATATCAACGACGTCATCTGTCATTTCGGAATGTTACCTTATCAATCAGAAGCTATCGGCAGGGAGTGCATTTACAGTCTACCTCTACTCAAAGTGAGCGAGGTTGTCTCCAATTCACCTGAAGACTTTGTTGTTGATTGACTATTCAGGCCTGAGTATGAACGTTGGTTCCCTGTCCTAGTTGTACTTGTTCATAGTGACGACCCCTTACGACCCTTTTCCACCCAGTGTATCCCAAGTTTCTGTTGTGTGCGCGTTACCCCTCCCTGTGCATTCCATTCGTATCGTAGTATCTTTTGTGTTCTTTTTGTGTCCTAGTACGCCAACGCGCAATTAATCATTATTCTTTCTATGCTTAGTCCGGCTACAATGTCAGAAACTGCGATTTCCTCCGTCGTGCTCATCGTCAGACAGTATCAAAGTGTGGTAGTTGATAATAGCACCCTTCTTGGGCAACCTCTCTTCCTAAGCAGCCCCGCCCTTCATCCTCTCACCAACCTCGTAGGTATGTCACATTGACAAGTATCCTTGTCTGAGACTCTTCACAGTGTTAGCGCCCTTCTTCACTGCCATCGCAGACGCCAGCAATAGCGAAGACAGAGCCATCGCCGTCCTCAATTGGTTCATCGTCAGTTCCCCTTTCCATGGAACGGTCATGGAACGGTCGCGGATTCACTGAACTAATTGCCGAGCAGGTCTCCCACCCCACATCATCGAGAACGAGTTTGAAGGACGGCGTCTCGTGGGCCATAATGCGCAAAAGACTAGTTTCAGCGGTAAAAACCACCATGACGCCGATGCCAGGAATGGGCGGCCAAGAAAAGAGGGCTAACAGGGTACATGAGGAGGTCGAAGGGGAGGATGAAGGCAAGGCTTGACCCAGGGGCCAAGTTAGACCATTATCTCGCCAAGGGAACCGCAGGCAAACACGACAGATTCAGAGCCTGGTATGTCTTCGGATTCCTGTTGATGCGAAGTGTTAGTTAGCCTACTGCAATTTTGGAATGACACAGGTAAAGTTTGACAAGAGGACACGACGAAAGGGAGCGAAAGCGACTGTAAAGGCGCGTCAAAAACAACGACAGTATAAAACCTCAAGGGCACTTAATAGAACCACAATAACGGCGCTAAAGAAAAACGACGGAAACTGGTACAAAAAGACCAAACCCCAACTCACCGGCCAACTCTGAGCACTGAGCACCTTGAACGTTCCCCAGGTAAACCCAATCTCCCCACGATGGCCGTTAAACAGCATTTTCCTCGTCCACTGTGCCCCCTGGTATCCTACGCGGAGTGGAGTCAATCGGTCCGTCACGGCTCCTTGAGTATGCTGGGGTGGAACTTTCGGAGGTCCTAGAGTAGTGGCGGCACCAGAATCGCTGATGCACCTAGGACTTCCGCGCGGCTGGCTTGGCAGGATCACAGAACTTCCATCGTCCGTGCTCAAGAGGATCATTCTCTCATGAGGTTGGTATCCACTCGTGACGATGGATACTGGGCTTTCTTCGATGACTTAACATCGGACGCCTGGCTTGGAAGATTCAGAATGTCAGTGAATGGAGCGTGAAAGGAGAGGAACCGTACCAGTTAGCGGAAATGCAGGCCTTGAGCGAGCCTGTCTACCTGATGCACTTTCATTACGGGAGGACCTGGGTTCGCAACGCAGTAACACAGTAGAGTATCCGATTGAGATAGGTGCTCTTGATTCTTGAAACGAGAAGATTGCATTTGAAGCTTGCATGATCACGAGTGCGCATCAATTAATCAGGCCGTGACTTATGTGTCACAATGCCAACATCTACCGAAGGTAATAGGTATCACATCTCTCCGTCAAATATCTCATGCTGAAGACGAGACTAAAAGCAGGCTACACTGCGTCCAACCATGTACCTGTACAGAGGGGCGGATTTTCGGCCCGCGGCTTTTCACACTTTCCAGGTCTTAAACGATACATGGTGTCTTCTTCACCAACGCGACCACTTATCATGTATATCTCAAGCAGCCTGTGCTCACATTTCACAATTTCAAAACGAACTTTCATCGATCAGGAATGGAACATCCAGTGCTCTAGGTCTACCGGTTTATTGGAACGTCAGCGTACCATGGCTTCCTTGGACTCCTTCGAACGATTCTCTTCCTTCAGCCGCCGCCCTACCTGAACTCCAATTGGAGCTTGCGGAGGCTCACCAGTGCATACGGACTTTACTTTCGCTCTACCCTGAGTACCAAGGCCCGAAGCCAAACATCACCGCTGCGACGTCTTCCGTCCTGGAAATCCGGCAGTCATTCATTGATTGCGTTGCATTTTTACGTTGGTGGATGGCTTGGATGCCCGAGTCTCTGGACTCGAAGAATCGTCCAGTGAAGACGAACATCCAAAAGTTAGTTCTTAAATGGCAGTTGGAATCCTTCCCCAGTGTAGGAGTTGTCGTGGATTTGGTTCGAGATTGGCAGACGGCCAACCTGCCTCTTTGGATCGAGAAAGGCATGCGAGTCTACTACCAATGGTCTCCATCAGCCTCTGAAAACCCCCGTTTCCGTCACTTATCGCCAGCGTTACTCTCACAGCCTAGCAAAGGACAAGGGTTCTCACTTCCTTATGATGGATACTTCCAAGACAAATCCTTGACATTGCCAGCTCATAACGGTGCCGTAGCCCAGAGCATGCCACGGTCAGATAACTACGTCATTGACTTTGAAGGTTGGAAACGGCGGCCGATAAGCAAAGCCAAGGCTCAAGAGTATTTTCGTTATATGCCCTTTTTCAAGATCGATACACCGAAGGGTGAACGTGTTGTCTTTTCAAGGTGGAGGCCACGATCCAGGCCGTCATGCTCTGACGACTCTGACTCTGAAGATTCGGAAGATTGCGATCCTATGGAGTCTGAAGGCCTCATCCGAGAAATGTTCGCGTGGAACTATCGACCTCTCCAAGGAAATCCATATGACCTACTCACAGGTGGGGATTCGATACCCACTTTGAACTTACCACGATCGCCATTCACATCTTCGGCCAGAACCACTCATAATAGCAAACCCTACGATAGGCCTCTCACGGGACAATTACAAAACAGGACACCCAGAAATCAACATTCTCGCGACCACGTTGGTATTCATGCCGACCTTACCACCCACCCAATATACCCACATCCTGTTTTATCAGAAGGGAGTTCAGTAAGTCTTTCCTCATTGTGCTGAATCAGGTTTAACCCATTTCTACTAGTCACGTTATCGAAATGTTCCTCCCCTAGCAAAAACGTTGAGGAAGCCAGAAGTACTGAACAGCCCGCCCACCAGTAGCTTGGTTGGTATTCATGCCGACCTTACCACCCACCCATCATGCCCACATCCTGTTTTATCAGAAGGGAGTTCAGTAAGTCTTTCCTCAATGTGCTGAATCAGGTTTAACCCATTTCGACTAGTCACGTTATCGAAATGTTCCTCTCGTAGAAAAAACGTCGAGGAAGCCAGAAGTACTGAACAACCCGCTCTCCAGTAGCTTGCCAGTTACGAACTTCCAGTCACAAAAAGCAACATGGTCAAATGAAGCTCATTACACACCAGGACCCAGAAAACGTCTGACCTTCGCCGAGTACGTGGCTCGAAAAAAGTTACGAACCGATTGGGACCCGATAAATGAAGTTCGTTTTGACCGGCTTAATAACGATTGCTTGCATGAAGTGACAATCATTGACGCGGAAGACCATAAAATGGAACTCGACACGGAGATGCCCAACAATGCCAATGATACATCACGCCAGGTGCGCAATCTACTCAATTCCTCTATTCCGGCTCTTATGAAGTTTTTCAGAAGCCTCCGGATTCTATGGATGTGGACAATGTTGACCATCTGTCTGCTGACCTGCACGGAGAAGACGATGAAACCATCTCTCTTGGCTCCGACGACGACGATTGGGGCCGTTTCAGCAGTCTTATTCACAATGCCGAGGCTCGAATAGAAAACATACCAAGCTCAGGGCGACAAGTAAATGTTGAATGTCTCTTGCTGGAGGTCGATCCATTAGCATCGTCCACCTTTTCATCGATATTTCCTCCATCGAATATGGACAACAACAATCATCTTGATCTGCTTGAAGACAAAGAATCAATTTCTCTTGGGTCACAAGGCGGCAACCGCAGCCACCCCACCAGTCATGACGCTCTTCCAAAAGACGATCAGACTCGAGTCGAAGTCAACCTAAGCCCAGCGTGTGCTAGACTCTCTTTACCAGAGGTTGCCAGGCCCGTTTTGTCAGTTCCCTTATCAAATAATTGGTCAACCCTTTCGCGTTTCCAGCCGTATACCCAAAGCTTCCCCGCCTTCCGTTTTGATCGAGGAGAGTTGAACTGGGACGCGGAACTGCTACACTCGGGACACCTCTTCTTTCCAAATCACGATAAGGAGGAAGGCAAATCTGTAGAAGTTCGCATTAGGTGTGCCCTTGCGGCCCACCCTGGCTGGACTCAGGAAGATGTAATGGACTTCGCCGTCGCACATTGCCTACCGTTTCGCGTGATGGCTCCTGTCTCGCGGATGTCTGGAATCGTATCCGCTGAATCCAGCATTCCCGATATTGATCATGAAAACCCCCAGGAGGTCGTCCGCCGTTGGAAAGCTGGCTTGGCCGACTTCTTTAAGCGCCGCCATTCCCGAGCCCTCCTGTTTCTTGGTGGGATAGAAACCAGGCTAGCCTTGATGGTTGGTGGTTTAGACTTTGTCGGTTCTGCAATGCAGGGCGCGGATTTGACAGGCCCCCGATGTACTGAAGAGAGGGACGGACAAGTATTCATAGACGATGCAGTAACAGCCGACGAAGTCAATTTACTCCTAGGATGTATTACTCCGGCTCCAGCCAATCGTCGAAAGGTCGTCCGATCGCTTTGGCCCAGTTCGGCACAGCTTAAATCAAAATTCTCCGAACACTTCACTGGCGATTGGAACAGCCCCTGCGAGGATTTATTCCAAGCAATATGGCGAGAAGTAAACGGGCAAAAGCCGAAGCTTCGTAACATCACTCAATGGCGAACATTTTTTAAACACGGAGGAAGGACAAATTCGACGTCCCCCTCCCTTGAACAATCTGCTTGGAGGGAGGCGCATGAGGTGTTGATAGAGGAGGTCGAGTGGCATGGGATGCGAATGTCAGATTTATTCCCGCAGATTACCGTACATTCTGCAACCTGAGAGCTAAGGGTGGCCGATAGAGTAAATGGTAATAGCGTTCTTATTATAGACGACTGAAGTAGATCAAACAATGTTCAGCGTACGAGTTGATGCCAGAGGTTGCGCGAGGGGGAATAAATTCAAACGCGTCGTTCTCCACGATGAATGTGCCTTCTGCATAACATTTGAGTCAGAAATCAGAGGAGTGTTCAAACGACAGTATTTCAGGCCTATTGGTCACATGTTGAATATCACGCCAACTGGGTCACTTCATCCATTATGGACAATACACACAATCTTTGGTGTGGATCCTTTCTATCTCTTCATAGCTCTTAGTTGACAAACGTAGGACTGCTCGAATCTCCGGGAACGAACTCCGTCAGGTTTGCCTTCAAAGGGATATGAGACTATCGAACATATCCCTTGGGGCGATCATCCGGAACGTCGAGGAGCGTACCCTTGTCCAGTTTCATTACTTCGCAACGAAATCGAAGGCACCCGTGATATCGACGGCGGTTCTGTGCGCTTTGATCCCGCAACAGGTACACTTTACCCAGTAGGCAGATGCCATTACTAAACCGTCAAACGAAAGACAGAACAAGTGGTAACAAACGTGGTTCTCGAAGCTCACCAAGAGTATGCTTTTGAAGTAACTGGAAGGAAGTGGGTGTTGCAAATTTCGTCCGCCATCTTCGACCTTACTGATGAGCTTCAGTGATGTTTTCATTGCAGGCAATTTCATAGGTACTTTTTCTGCTTTGAAGCATAGTATCTTGGTTCCTTAACATGATATAGCAAGCCCTGGCGATGTCGCTCGCCAGGAGGGTGGAATCGAGTGGGGGCCTATTTCAGAAACACACGAGTGCACTCCAACACCACAAGAGTCGCGCACATCTTCTCTTCGCAGTTTTCCAGAAGCAGATCTTTTTGACATCAACCCGTGTAAAACGAACGAATCAGAAGAAGAAAAAGAAGAAAGGGGTGACGACAACTCCGGTATCATGATCAAGGATGTGCAACCCATGGGTCTTGCGAATGGGAACAAGGGGCCAAGGGTTCGGTTGGGGAGTCAGATTGACATTTGGTATGCGGTTTTTATGAAAGAAAGTGCAAAACTTCTTGCAAGGGCATGGAAAGTAGATGGGGATCCAGTAAGATTCTAATCAAATCAAAGGTCTTTCTCCATTTTTCTCTCTCTGCAGTTTCGCATCGTCGTGGGCGAGAGCGACGTTCCACCGGGCAAGTGGTTCATCTGATCAGTTCATGCTGTATCTGACATTGCCTGACAGTAGTTTGGGAGCAGTCGCTTTTAGGTATGCAAGCTGGAGGGCTTCGCTACATCGAGGTTCCCCCTGGTCTGGTTCATTACGAAGAGTGGAGGAGCTTTGTATCCTTCCCAGGACATCTCCAGCGAGGTTTGACAATCCTGATTCGTAAGTGAATTATCCAATATTCCCACCATGTTTTACTGATTCTGGCACAAGAGTGCTGTGTCGAGTCAATCCTTCCGTCGGATGACCCAAAGCGCGAAATATCTACGAAACGTTGCTAGCACAAAACTTACATCCATTACGGATCTACGTTGAATTTAGATTTTCAATGCATAATGTAAAGTATAGGCATATGACGAAAAGTCTCTATATACACATTTACTCGCCCGTATACTAAGTACAAACATTAAGTTAAATCCTGAAGGTGGCGAAATTATCAATGTAATAGAGTGCACCTGCAATACATACTATTATCATAGAAAAGACCCACTTCCACACCACTCTCGGGTGCCTCCTTACCTCAATAGCTCCGGAATAAGGCAGCTCCACCTTTGTCCCTAGAATATATGCTGTAGGCCATAGAAGAACTCAGCTACAAAATGATCTTTACCTATTGCTTGTGCGCGCCATAGTGAGATGGTGCGTCCCCTGTCTGAAGCAGTCGCAATTTGAAAACGCTCACCATGAGCAGCACAATGGTATGTTGCCTAATAAGCATTATGAGAAGTTGGGTGCACAGAAATGAGACATACAGCAAGGTGTTGAACGGGATGAGTGAGTTCACCGTCATTGAGTAAAACTTGTACCTGAGTGCCTGACCCAACATGCCAGATTGTTGCTTTACCAATACCGCCGCCAAGCAGCCACTTCCCACCTTGTATGAACAAAGCTGGAAAGGGCTGCGTTTCAGAGGAGCAGTCATGTTCCCGAAAAGTTCGCACATGGACCCCACTTTCGATGCTATAAACATCGAAGCCCTGCTGCATGTTTGAAACAGCAAAGAGTTTTCCATCAGCTGAGAGGCTGGCACCTGACCTACTATATTTGCGTGCTGGTGAACTCAAACACTACAACGCAGCATATTTTGATGACGTACAAGATGCGGAGGTGACTGAGAGCAAATTTTTGTTCCTGGGGTTCCAGACTCCAGACGCTATCCCAAAGTCAGTCGGTGAAATTTGGACGAATGGGCTTCTATAACCCACATGACTCCGTGGTGGGCGTAGGATATAATAATGGTATTGATGTTCGAGACTTCTGTGCTTGGCCAAAACAACGAAGTAACCTTCACAGGGCCGACATCGTTGACTGCTGGGCTTTCGAGAGTTTTCCGATGCTGCCAATCTATGTGGGAAATTGAGTTCACGGTGAATGAGACGGAAATGAATAGAAACAACCACCACTAGCGCTGTTGAGAACCCAGAGACCAACCCCACCGTCAGTGGCAATAGCAAGATGAGTTCCCGCCTGATGCACAGATATGGACGTCAATGGCGCAGTAGATGCTTGATATCCAACAGTGACCCATTCCTTTTGGCGAAGTTAGCAGGTCGATTGGATGATAATATGTCCAGACAGGCGTACCTGCCTTAACACGTCCACCTTTGTTGCGGTGAGGAAGCCTGACTCATATCCGCAGTAAAGGGTGTTGTTGGGGCCCCATTCCAAACAGGTCACCTCTGACTTGCCATCATACACCAATGGAGATCTTCCGGTATCCATATCCCAGAGTGTAATGAGGCTGTGGGATCCAACAGCCAGAGTCTGGCCCTCCGCAGAAAAGGCAAGGCAAGAGATCGGGCCCAATTTATTGTCAATTTTATACTTGACCTCGTACCGTAGAGTCGACATATGTTGTGAGTACGAAATTCGAAGATGACTGGTGACAATGACAGTAGAGACATGAGGTTGTCCACAGTTCCAGGAGTTCGGAGGAATCACGTGATGTACCCTCATCCGTGTGCATGATCATGATGCGCTAATGGCATGCGATTTCTTGTAACGGTATGACTATGTAGGCGTAGGGTCGTTGGGTATGAAATCTGGTATGTTAGCGTAGCGAAGATTGGGATAAACATGAGTGCTACCACAGCCCATATGGAGTCGTCTGCTATTCGGACATCTGACACGAAACCTCCTACTCCAGCCGTTGACCACTCCCTCAGGCATGTTCGACCGATTCTCACTGCGGAATGACTCCACCAGCTGAGAGCCCCGAAGCATATTGCTACCCAACCTTCCCTCCCGAAACCCGCTCATGATGTCTGTGAGAAAAGAGCAATAAGACCAGAACTCGGGGGAATTGGACCATTCCCGTAACTTGCCTCATTCCGCAACTATAGCTCCAAATCTGGAATGAACCTTAGAAATCCGGAATGAACCTCAAAAAGTATTGTTCATACTGAAAGTCCTAATCAAGGTGTGGGGGCATAATGCTCGTCAATGGATGGTGGTTTACCAATCTGTCCTTCATGGTTTATCGGGCACGTTCAATGATGTCAAAGCCAAAGATCCAGAGCAAATAGTGTTCGGAGGCAGGTTCCTTTTGTTACCAAAGCCGCGCAAAACCCGATCTTTGAATGACGAAGAAACCCAAAGTGAGACCAGAACTCGGGATATCAGATCTGCGGCCTCACTGACCTCGTCCAGAAATCTATGGAGATCCAAAAGCCAACAACCCGGGGCAAGAAAAGTGCGAACTCGCTCGGTGATTGCCAACCTAAAAGCTATTGCTCTGTGATGTTGACGAGTTGCGATTGGCACAGTTCGTTGACCTCACGTATCATACCGGCACGCGGTGTGGCTTTGTCGATTTAAGTATACACATTCAGCTGCGCAAAAATGGGCAACGGTTGATTCGTTGACCTCGCCCGACGTCAGGGGTTCCTTTGGCAGATTCGTCCCTTTCCCAACCCAAGTTCATCTTGCGGAGAACTGAACCCCGGACTCAACATCAGCCCAGAACCATGGGCTGGTGGATCAGAACTCAAGTTGTGGGCTTTTGATTCCGGACTCAAAAGAACGACTCGGACACACAGAGGAAGGGCATTGATTCTCAAAACCATCCGCATAAGAGACGGACGGGTGTATCTATGGGAGAAAAGACGATCTACCGATCGCGGAGAAATCAAGAAAAGGGCCTTGAAGAAGGGGTAGAGAGATGACCAGCTGTCCCAGTGCATCAACTGATGGATGCCGATGGAGTTACGGCATGCGATAAAGAAGTGATACCCATAGAATTATTTGGTGAAGCAGGCTCGACGGTTAGAGAGTATGAAATGCCGTTAGCGCCTTCGAAAGATCCAGTATCATGAAAGTCGGTCGGTACAGGTTGCAAAGTATGGGCTCGCAAGAGACCAGCAGTTGATTTGTCGACGTTGCCTGATGTCAACAGTTCGTCTGGCCCCTTCCTACCCAAACGACCAATTTTTCATTTCCCTCCACAGAAAAAATCTTATTCATAGCATCGCCATATGGATATACACCGGCGCCATTGTGAACTAAAAACTGTGTCAGCTTCGTTGGGGGAAAGGAAAGGTCACCATCGACGTACCTACTCATCTCCCCAGGTTCCAGCTGCTTCGCCCGCACGCGCACTATAAGTAAGTTTACTGGATCTATGGGAACGCAGCAGAAGAGGCAGAGGCATCTTTTATGGACTTGTTGTGCTTTTGGTATTTGCGAAGAGAATGCATAAGGAAACCCGTCCGTAGTCGATACCCTACAAAATTTTCAAGATCGTTTACGAGATTCCAAGGATGTGGCCCAGAAGTGTAGCAAAGCGCGAATTCGCTCAGTGCTGTAACGACGAGCCGTGGATCAAGTTGTCGATGTGGTAACTTGAAGGGGAAGACGTGGACGTGTGAGAACAAAGCACGCAAAAGATGAAATTTTTGGTGTGGCTTACTTCCAGTCGTCCACAAGTCGTCCATCAATCCAGACAAGCTTTAGACCCGTGCCTACGGCACGGCACTCGCTAACGCTCGGCCGTTCCTCCAGCACTGGTCACAGCTTGCCGGGGGCATGCCCCCTGGACCCCCTGGTACACATGCTTAATCCTAGTTCTGGTACACATGTTCAATTCTGGCTCTTCTTACATCTCAATCAAAATAAAGTGACATTTATCAGTACTTTTACCATTTACATCAATCTAATAATACCTCTGGATAGACTACATTTTGTGTTACAGTTTGTTGTGAACCATCTTTGAAGAGAACTTTGATACGGTTGCTTGATGTGCAACGTGAAAGAGCCACATAAAGTTGTCCATGTGTAAATACTGGGGTCCGAACATCCAGTCCTAAATGTTTCACTGACTGTCCCTGAGATTTGTTGATTGTCATGCAAAAGGCCAGGTGAACAGGAAATTGCCTTCTGCATAACTGGAATGGAAGTTCACCACATCTGGAACAGCGTTTTGGCTGGGTAATTTCATTGTAATTATGTAGTCGTACATAAGTTCTTGAATTTATCTAGAGCTACCTAGGTGTAGTAGTCTTGGGTAGACCTGTAGCTACCTGTAGATTCATACTCGCCATAGAATATCAGGCTTGGCGGATGATCTGTACCTTGAATGATGCGAATGGGGTTATCCAGTGACAAAAACAGGCCGTGGGATACTGATGGCTGACCGCGCTTCTCCGCGCTTTTTACAATCGAAGCGTTCTCCAAGTCCTTTTACCTTCTTCTTCTCTCCTTCACAAACACTCAAAGGTCAGCCGTTGATAGGCCTTGCCCCCGATCACCATGCACATTCCCACTGGTAAGCTCCACTATGCATGCAACACCACCTGTATAATGCTAACGTGGACAGCCTATGGACAGCAAGCAGGTCCTTAGTCGTTTGCTCCCACATTCCCTCTGGTGAGCCAACCAACACCTTGTTGCATAAACCTTACTAACGGCACATTAGGTACAGTAGTTTCTATGGACCAACAAAACCACGGCAGTAAGCTTCACCATTTCTTCTGTTTGTTGAGTGTGTGCTAACGTGTTTACACTCAACAGCGTCGCTATCACGGTTTGGTTCAAGTTTCAGTAGGGCATCACAACTATTTGCGCGATGCTGGGGAATGTCAACGATCACACGGTGCCGGGGTGCCATCTTTTTGACTGCACATCAACGTCATCCTCTGCTCCTTCCAGTGTGCAGTGGCCGACACACTTTGGATGTTTATATGCTTGTAGTCTACATTTACATTGGCATGTACAGTAGCACTGCTGCAATATATTTTTCTGCATACATTTCGGATATTTTTCGGCATTTTTGGCCTGACACTGGAAAGCTCCTTGATCATGTGATAGATCAGATGTGAATCGCTGTTGAGATTTGGTTGATCGGTAGGCCGCATAGAGCCTGGTAGACTGGCTAGGAACTGTCTACCGGAACTACCGTAGAAAGGCGAAATTACAGTGCTTTACATAGGAGGAGGCTATCAACGGGCCTACCAATCACTATACGTCTACATAGGTCTATGTAGACAATGTTCTGTTTCCAGATGCATTTGAAGGCTCAAATCTTATGCGGGGAATGAATGCTGTGTGTCCTGCAAATTCTCCTCCCAGAATGCGTACTTCTAAAACTCGGGAAGAGGCACGGGTGAGGATTGCCCGGGTTCCATTGCATTGTCCATTTGCTGGATCAATATTTCAAAGGATCATTACTGGTGCACCTATCTTGAGTTTCAATTTTGCTAGAGGCATTCCACTAAGGTTGATGGAATTGAGGTATTCTACTGGGTATTCAAATTCACCATCCACACCTCATCTACCATAGCAGCAGGTGGAAATAGAGGTGGAGGGGCAGCAAGGGGGGCAGCATGAGCCTAAAAGATATATTAAATATTAGAAAAAGAGATATAACTCTGCAACCTACCTGATTTTGCAAATTACCCACTTGTGCAGCCATCCCAGGAGTAAGGTGAAGAATTTGACCATTATATAGAACCTCAACAAATGGATCATCACCTACAGGACCTTGAGGAATTTGAAGAGGAGCAACAGGGGGTGGAATAGGGAAAGGAAGAATAAAAGGTACACCACCACCAACAGCAGGATTTTGAGGTGTTCTCCTATGCTCAAGACTTTCCAACATCCTTTCTTGACGCTCTCTTGCCCTCTCAATATTTCTATGCCTTTGTGGAGTATTAGGAGGAGAATCCCTAGGGAATAAATGATAGTTAAGTAATAAAGGCAGGGAGCAAAAGAAATATCCTACATCAAGACCAAAAGGACAACTGAAGCATATATTCTGATTACCAAAAAAAAGAGAAAAAGATCCACATATTGAAGCAACTAACCAATCAGCAAAACCTTGTGAAATCCTATCATCAAAAGTGATCAGAAGCAATCCAAGTGGACAAAATGACTGGTGGCTACCACTTTTATGATTAATCTATGACAACTGTCCAAGAGCCATTGTGTATAATGCCACAGGTT